>NC_133663.1:226435888-226735888 GCF_037893015.1 Macrotis lagotis | reverse complement strand
TGTGTAGTATAATCTTTACCACCTGACCTTGGGGAAGTGGAAATTTTGTAATTCCTGCTGACATGGTCTTGGGGAACAGGGAGAGTCATTAAAACTGGGATATAACCCCATGTACCAGTCCCACCTTCAAGGAATTTACATTCAAAGGAAGCCAATACCAAAAGGGGGATCAAATGGGAGGGAGTAGGTGGGTACCCTCATAAAAGGAAGGTGGGAGGGAAAAGGAGAGGGAAAATTTGGATAAACCATAAGGAAGTCTTCACTTAGTCATAATCCCACTCACCCTTTTTATTGAAGATCAAATTTTTTGCATTGATGAAATAAGAAATGCCCCAAACCCCCACCCCCACCCATACACACACTTACAGAAATGTCAGGTTAAAAAAGATTCCGGTGAATCTTTATAATGAAGCATTATCACTGTAGCTCTGGTTGTATACTAGAATCCAGTTATCCTCAATGGTGAGATAACATAGCTGAGCTCTGGGACAACTGGCTATTGTCCTTGATTATCATGTTGACCCTAGCTTATTGTTCTCAACCTCACTGCTGCTCTTGGTTACACACTGATACTCTTACTACCAAAGTCACGAGAATATGGTGTCATGAGGTTGAGAAATTGATTTCTGAATGGGCTTTTTTCATGAATTATCAATGGCAAGTGTTGAAGAAATTAAAGTTGAAGGTAGCTATTTAAGTACAGTGTTATGAAAAAAATTATTATTATATTAATAGCCTATATATGGGACGAAAAGCCTCTCCTCATTAATAACCAATTATTAGTAGGTCAGATATCAGTATTTTTTTTCTTTTTACTTCTTTTGTGAAGGACCAGGATGACAAAGAAACATCCTCCTCAATCTTGGATTGGACCCCTCTTAACTGAGAGAGTTTATCTCTGATTAAATGGTAAAGAGAAGGTAATCTGGGTTTTACTATTGTGTTGACATTAACCATTGTTTACTCAGGTAAACCTGAGTGTAGATGACTCCTTTTTGTCTAGATTATCAAGGCCAGATTGTTGGGACTTGAGATGTCTCTTTGTCCAAGAGAGTTAACATAATAAAAGTTGCATTTCCATAGTCCCTCATTAGAATAAACACACAATTCATTATTATAATCATTCTCTCATTAATTGTTTACCAATCAGAGTTAATTTCCACTCACCAGGACAATCCCTTTTCCAAAGGTATTTAAACATTATCAAGCAGACTCTAACCTCAATTTTTTGATTATCTGTTCATCCAGTTAATAAACTGATTATTAATTATTCAGAAATTATTTCTCAGACTTTTCATTTGTCTCAGTAAGATAGAAGAAATGACCTAAGCAGTGGAGAGGCAGCAATTCTCTGGAACTTTGCTTATCTCCTCACTCACAGGGTACATCACCTAGCCTGCCTTTCAGAATAGCAGAAAGAAATATGAAATAGTAGCAAGATTGTGGATCATATGCTCTCAGTTTGAACCCTCATTTCCCAGATAAAGGTTGGAAAGCATTAAGGTATAGAACAGTGAAAGAACAAGACTACTTTGGCCTTATAAAAATCCAATATTTGATCTGGTATTCTTCCTTTAAGGTCTAGGGATATCTTACTCATTTTTTTTCCCCATAAAGAATTCTTCTTCCTCTCTTTTTCCATCTAACCCCCCCCCCCCGCCCAATATCTCCCTACTGTTTCTAAGGAGAAATATGACACTGAAGGGTAAGACTTGCCATCTATAATCTTCTTCCCTTTATCTGTGAATGTAATGTTCACTTCTCTCTATTCCTTCTATCTTCCTCTTGGAGGATTCATGGTAACTTGAAAGTTTAGGAGATAGACATTTTGGCAAAATTTATTCCAAATATTTTTGTAAAGAACATTAAAGTGATGAAGGGGAAAGATGAAGAGAATTGTGAATATAAAAATTGGGTGGGTTTGACTACCACCTACTCTTGAGATATAAATTGATTTGAAGCAGAGAATTATGATTGTAACAGAAACAACTGTAATCTCAAAGGCTGCTTGGGTAGAGACCCCCTCCCCCAATTCTTGATGTACCATTGATTTATTATTTAATGTAAAATTTGTATCCTGATCTCCTTAGGCTTTACCCTCTACCTAATTCCTGGTCTAGTAAGAGAAAGGGAGTTCATCTTTTGCCCTCTGGATGAGAGGCAAGACATAAAAACCTGAGATGGACTTCAGCTCAGGGCCACAGTCTTCTCTACCAACTTGTGCCCAGCCAACACTACTTAGCTGTTCTTTTATCTCTCTCTCTCTCTCTCTCTCTCTCTCTCTCTCTCACACACACACACACACACACACACACACACATTGTCATTCTTGCTCTCTCCCTAGCCCTTCCTATGTCTTGTAACCTTTTTTAATAAATTTTTGTTTGATTTTCACCCATGCTTTCCCGAGTTTGAATAATGATTCCTCATAGGCAGAGCCAGGGGCTATAAAAGGCGTGGTTAGTTACTTCTCTAACCCTAATTCAGCTCTGTTGAACTTTTCTAGGACTTATTAACATCAAACACCATATAAAAGCACACCAAGGTCCTACCTTCCCCTTTTCTCTATTATCTTTCTTCCTTCAGTTGGATATAACTGTTCCTCTCTGTGACAGCATAGCAACCTATTGATATGCATACATCTTTTGAGTATAAAACTTTTCCATAGTAGACAATTTTTCAACTTCTTCCTACTTCCTTACTTCCTTACTAGAATTCTCTCTTCCTTCTTCTTGCCTACTCTGTCCAAGTAGGCACTTATCCAGTTTCAATTCCTAAGTGTCTTGTGATGCAACTTCTTCAAATGTTTTCAGTTCTCAGGAAATCAGCAGAGATTTCTTATCTATTTCATTTTATGTATTTCCTATTGAAAAATGCTTTCTGAGTCTAGTGGACCTAGTAGTCTGCCATCACAATCATAGTCCCAGTGGGGGGGGGGGGGGGGTGTTTTGGTGGAATGATTGAAGGAAAGGTAAAGTTGGTTAGCAGAGAATAGGACTTCCTTTTTGAAACAATGGTAGAGAGAGCCTCTTTCCCCTTTGAGAACATTTTCTGAAATTTATAGGGCAGATTAAGTCCTTGGGATTTTTTTTTAATAAGGTGAACTTTTTCCACTAAACCTTACGGTTTTAGATTTCTGTCATTCAAGGATACATTTTTTTCTCTTTCTCTACATTTAAGAAAGGTCCTAAGAAATAGGTGTTTCATGCATCTTTTCCCTAAGTATGACTTTTCTGTGTGACTGATAAATTATGAGGTTTAGGAATATATTAACATTTTTCTTGTCATATTTGTTGATTTATTATTGAGTTGAAACTTCCCTAAAGTAAACAATGTATATTTGAATAATACAAACTTGTCAAATATACACCTTTGTTTTTGAAGAGAAACCTGCATATATATATATATGGGAGTTATTGGCTACACTCGGCCATGATGTGTTATTGCCCAGGTTTCAAGATGTTGAATCAACAAGTTTCTTATAATATATGTAAGTGAAACACATGTCCATGGTGGCATAGTCTCATTCTGTTGGTGAGATTTTTTTATATGTTTTTGTTGTTTTTCAGCTGTTTTTAATTTGTGTTCAACTCTTTATGACCCCCATTTGGGGTTTCTTGACAAAGATACTGGAGTGGTTTATCATTTCTTTTTCTAGCGCATTTAAAAATGAAAAAAGTGAATTAAGTAGCTTGCTCAGGATTAAACAGTTAGTGTTTGAAACTAGATTTGAACTAGGAAGATGAATTTTCCTGACTGCTCAATACACTCTGCCATCTACTTCTTTGCCATTTTAAATCTAAGGTAAGGAAAATGGTGAAGTGCAAAGAAATAACATGTCAACCACAAAACCAAGGAAATGATAAGAGAGCTTTTCTCATTCCTGGTGCTAATTGAACTTTTTAATAATATGTTTTATTTCTGAGGATTGCATTACAAATGCCTGATTTCATTCAAATACTGACTTTCAACAAAGAAAGAACAGCTGGACCTTTAATCTCCTTTGAATGAGCAAGGGATGGAGTTTAATATGCAAATGAAGTCATCACAAAGAAACTATTATAAACATTTTAGCTCATATAAGTTCTTTTCCTTTTACTCTAATCATTTTTGGAAATAGACCTAGAAATAATATTGCTAATCCAAGGATATAGTTTAACAAATCTTTGGGTACAATTCAATATTGCTCTCCTAAATGGTCAGATCAGTTCACAATTCCACCAACAATGAATTAGTGTCCCAATCTTTCCACATTCCTTCCAAGATTTCTCACTCTCTCTTTCAGTCATTTTAGTCAGTTTGGTTGGTATAAAATGATGTCTCAAGATTGTTTTGATGTGTGTTTCCTCTAATTAATAGTGATTTAAAGCATTTTTTTTAGATGACTATAAATTGATTTGGTTTCTTTATTGGAAAATGGCCTGTCCATATAGCAGCTTTCTTTGTGGTGAAAAAGAAATGAAAATTGCAGGAATGCCCAATAATTGGGGAATGGCCAAATAAGTCTTGGGATATGATTGTGATGTCAGACTACTGTGCTATGAGAAATGATGAGCTCAATGATCTCAGAAAAACGTGGAAAGATTGGCACAAAATAATAAAGAACAAAACAAAAAGAATGAAGAGAATGTTGTATTCAGTAATAGCAATATTGTTTTAAGAATAACTTTGCTTTTTTTCTGTGGGCAAAGAAATTGAAATTGAAGGAATACCTATCAACTAGGGAATGGTTGAACAAACTGTAATATATGAATGTAATGGAATACTATTGTGAGGAATATGGGGGTGTTTAGGTTCCACAAGAATGTGAAGGGAGAATTGTTTACATTACAAACATTGAGGTCTGCCTGTATTGTTGTCTATGGGGAGGTATGTGAGTCAAGAAAAAAGATTTAACCTCATCTGATCAAAAAACCTGAGATGAGACCAGGTCTGCCCCACCTAGTTCTAAATTAACTAGGGTTTATGTCTTTCTCCTTTGTACATTAGCATAATGAGTCAGGCAGGGAAAACATATGGGAACTAAGGTATCAATAAGATTGTGACCCCAGCCAATGATTGGCAAGAAGGGACAAGATCAAAGACTTTCTTTTGTGGTTTTTGCAAGACAAATGGGGTTCAGTGGCTTGCCCAAGGCCACACAGCTAGGTAATTACTAAGTGTCTTAGACAGGATTTGAGCCCAGGTACTCCTGACTCCAGGGCCAGTGCTTTATCCACTGTGCCACCTAGCTACCCCAAGATCAAAGACTTTCAAACCACATTAAAGAACTAATGTTTCTGGGATTCCTCCCCACTCCCCCCAAGAGGTGTGCCTTTTTTTTAAAGAAGCATTGCCAGCCAAGATGGCAGAGAGAAGACAGTCACAGTTCTAAAGTCTCCTAATCTTTCCCTATCTATCATATGAAACAAACTTCTTAAAAGAAATCCAACCCACAAAACCCAGAAAGAAAAGCCAGGAAAAAGAACATCTACCTCAGGATTTGTCTCCCTCAGCAGCACTGGATGAATTCGGGCAGGTGAGTCTGGGTGCAGAGGGCAGATCAGTAGCGGATCAGCCAGATTAGCAGCTAAATTGTGGAGTTGGGGAGTCTGAGTGCCCCAGAGCTGGACCTGCTGGATCAGTGGTGGGGCTAGACAGTGGGGGCTTGAGTCAGCAAGGGAACAGGGGCATGCTGACCTTCTGGAGCTTGGCAACAGGGGAAGGGGGAGAGTTCCAGTGCAGGATAGGTGCGGACATACCAACCCTAGGCTCCTTCCAATCTGAGGAACACTGAGTCCATGACTCCATTGCTGCTGAGACCTCTTCCTGGAACAAAAAATTGCAGAGTACTTCTGCCTTAGGCACAGGTGGGTGAGCAGAAGAACCAGCCCAGCAAACAATAGGGAGAGGGATGACCTCAGGCCAAGGCAAAACCCACCATTGATTGAAGGCAAAAGGATTCATTAGCTCCAACTCCTCCCTTCAAACTAAGGGAGAAGGCCTCAATCAAGGTCACAGACACTCCAGAGAAAGCAACCAGCACTTCCTACTGGCCAGCCAGAGAAATTACACTCAGTGAGTAAAACCTCTAGCAATACCAAGCCCCTGTGAACCAGCCCCTCCCCAACTCAAGGTCTTAGCAAAATGAAGAAGGGTCAGCGGAAAAGTGGATCCATAGAAAAATTCTTGGAAGGGAATGACCCTAATTCGGAGAGACCTAGAACCTCTGAGGAGAATATGACCTGGTCTTCAACACAGAAAGACTTCCTTGAAGAAATAAGGAAAGAGTTTAAAAATCAACTGGAAAATTTGGGAGAGACAATTAATACCTTGCAACAAGAAGACAAATCCTTAAAAAATACAATTGGACAAATACAAAATGAGAATAAATCAGATCATCAATTGGACAAATACAAAATGAAAATAATTCTCTCAGATCCTCAATTGGGCAAATGCAAAAAGAAAATAATTCTCTCAAAACCTCAATTGGTCCAATGGAAAGCTCTTTCAAAAGTAGAATGGACCAACTGGAAAAGGAATTGCAAAAGGTTAATGAAGAAAACTCCTCTCAAAAAAAAGAATGGAGTCTGCAGAAACTAATGACTCCATGAGACAACAAGAGCTAGTTAAACAAAACCAAAAATTAGAAGAAAATATAAAATACCTCATCAGCAAAACCACTGACATTGAAAATAGGTCAAGGAGGGGCAACCTGAAAATTACTGGACTTCCTAAGAACATTGAAGAGAAAAAAAGCCTGGACTTAATATTACAGGATCTAGTGATAGAAAACTACCCTGATATCATGGAACCAGAGGGCAAAGTAGATATTGAAAGAATACATCCTTCCCCTCCAGAAAAAGATCCTAAAATGAAAACACCAAGGAATGTTGTGGCCAAATTCCACAACCATCAGATAAAAGAGAAAATCCTGCAAGCAGCCAGAAAGAAACAATTTAAATATCAAGGAGCCACAGTAAGGATTACACAAGACCTGGCTCCATCAACATTAAGGGATCAAAGGGGATGGAATGAGATATTTTGAAGAGCAAGGGAGCTTGGAATGCAGCCAGGAATCTACTTTCCTGCAAAGCTAAGCCTTCTCTTCCAGGAAAAAGATGGATATTTAATGAAATGGAAGAATTCCAAAAATTCCTGATGAAAAGACCAGAGCTAAATAGAAAATTGGTCATCAAACAGGAGGTTCAAGAGACATAAGAAAAGTTTAAAAAAAAAGGGAGGGTGGATAAAAAAAGTGCTATCCAATAAGTTGAAACTGGATATATTCCAGCATGGGGGAAAAGATTCTCCTAAACCTTGAGAATTGTAACTCTAACAAAGAGAATATACCTAGCCAGAAATGCTGGACATTCATGAACTATATCCATAAGACTGCTATCCAATGGGATATAACTGACTTTAACCCCACTCTGGAGAAAGACTCTAATAACTCTCAAGAATTTTAACTCTATTAGAATGTACATAGCTGGAAGTGACAGATATTCAGAATTTTCTATGACTCAGATAGAATGATCTAAAAACACTACCTCCTTAAAAAGGGGGGACAGGAAGGAGATGGGAGGAGGGAGGGTATTGAATGGGGTAAATCTCATTACACTAAGAGGTACAAAATACCTATGTTAATAGAGGGGAAGAAGGGAGGAAATGAGAAACACCTGAATCTTCTTCTCATCAGATTTGGCTTAAAGTCAACTTACACATACTTAGTTAACTTAAAAAACATATAACCTTTAAAGTATTAAAAGGGGAGGGGTGATGGAGAAAGGGAGGGGGGTGGGGATAAAAGGAAAACTAACAAAAGGAAGGGAAGGGAAAGGAAAAGGGAAAAAGAGAAAGGGGAAATAAAGGGGAGGGGTAATATAGGAGGGCAAACACAGTGAAGGGGTGGTATTCAGAAACAAAATATTGGGGAATATGGATAAAGGTAGGGGGAAGGGGGAAAAATACAAACAGAGGGAAGAAAGTATGGAGGGCAATAAAGAATTAGTAATCATAACTTTGAATGTGAATGGGATGAACTCTCCCTTAAAAATGTAAGCAAATAGCAGACTGGATTAAAAACCAGAATCCTACAATATGCTTCTGACAAGAAACATATCTGAAGCAGAGAGATACATATAGAGCCAAGGTAAAAGGTTGGATCAAAATATATTCTGCTTCAGCTGAAGTAAAAAAATCAGGGGTAGCAATCCTTATCACAGGCAAAGCAGCAGCAAAAAATAAATAGCATTAAAAGAGATAAGGAAGGAAGCTTTATCCTCCTAAAAGGTACCATAGACAATAAAGCTATTTCAATAGTGAATATATATGCACCCAATGGGACAGCATCCAGATTCTTAGAGGAGAAGCTGAAAGAACTACAGGAAGACATAGACAGCAAAACTCTACTAGTGGGAGACCTCAACCTCCCACTCTCAGATCTAGATAAATCTAACCATAAAATAAACAAGAAGGAAGGTAAGGAGATAAATAAATTGTTAGAAAAACAAGATATGGTAGACTAGATATAGAGGAAGTTGAATGAGGATAGAAAGGAATATACCTTTTTCTCTGCAATACATGGAATTTATACAAAAATTGACCATGTACTAGGACATAAAAACCTAATGATCAACTGCAGAAAGGCAGAAATAGTGAATACATCTTTCTCAGATCACAATGCAATGAAAGTCATATGCAATATTGGGCCAAGGAGATATAGACGAAGAACCAATTGGAAACTGAATAACCTCAATTTAAAGAATGAGTGGACCAAAAAACAAATTGTAGAAAGAATTAATCATTTTATTCTAGATAATGATAATAATGAAACAACATACCAAAACTTATGGGATTTACTCAAAGTGGCTCTCAGGGGATATATTATAGCTTTAAATACTTACATGAATAAATTGGAGAAAGAGGAAATCAATGAACTAAACATACAACTAAAAAAATTAGGGAAAGAACAAATTAAAAATCCCCAATTAAATACCAAATTAGAAATTCTAAAAATTAAAAGAGAAATTAATAAAATCAAAAGCAAAAAACCTATTGAATTAATAAAGCCAAAAGTTGGTATTATGAAAAAATGAATAAAACTGATAAACCCCCTGGTCAATTTGATTAAAAAAAGAAAGAAGAAAACCAAATTGCTAGTATCATTAATGAAAAAGGTGAGCTCACTACCAGTGAGGAGGAAATTAAATTAATAATCCAAAATTAATTTGCCCAACTCTATGCCAATAAATTTGATAATCTAAGAGAAATGGATGAATATTTACAAAACTATAAGTTGCCCAGGTTAAATGAAGTAGAGATTAAATACCTAAACAACCTTATCTCAGAAAAAGAAATTCAACAAGCCATCATTGAACTACCTGAGAAAAAATCTCCAGGGCCTGATGGATTCACAAGTGAATTCTACCAAATATTTAAGGAAGAATTGGTTCTAATTCTATATAAACTCTTTGGAAAAATAGGGAAAGATGGAACTCTGCCTAACTCTTTCTATGAAACCAATATGGTGCTGTTACCTAAACCAGGAAGAGTTAAAACAGAGAAAGAAAATTATAGGCCTATCTCCCTGATGAATATAGATGCAAAAATCTTAAATAAAATCTTAGCAAAATGATTACAATTTATCACTAGGATAAAACATTATGATCAAATAGGATTTATCCCAGGAATGCAGGGTTGGTTAAATATCAGGAAAACTGTTAGTATACTCAATCATATCAACAACAAACCTATCAGAAATTAGATGATTATATCAATAGATGCTGAAAAAGCTTTTGACAAAATACAGCATCCATTCCTACTAAAAACACTAGAGAGTGTAGGAATAAATGGACTGTTACTTAGAATAATTAGCAGTATCTATCTGAAACCATCAACAAGCATTATATTCAATGAGGAGAGATTAGAGGCATTTCTGATAAGATCAGGGGTGAAACAAGGGTGACCATTATCACCACTACTATTCAATACTGTATTAGAAATGTTAGCTTCAGCAATTAGAGAAGAAAAAGAAATTGAAGGAATTAAAATTGGGAAGGAAGAGACAAAACTCTCACTCTTTAAAATGACATGATGGTTTACCTAGAGAATCCCAAGAAATCATCCAAAAAACTACTGGAAACAATTAGCAATTTTAGCAAAGTTGCAGGTTATAAAATAAACCCTCATAAATCCTCAACTTTTCTATATATGTCTAGCAAGATACAGCAGGAAGATCTAGAAAGAGAAATCCCATTCAAAGTAACCTCAGACAATATAAAATACTTGTGAGTCTATTTGTCTAGACAGACTCAGAAACTTTTTGAAAACAATTATAAAACACTTCTCACACAAATTAAATCAGATTTAAATAACTGGGCAAATATCAACTGCTCATGGATACGTAGAGCTAATATAATCAAAATGACAATTCTACCGTGCCCTTCCAATCAAAATTCCAAAAAATTACTTTAATGAATTAGAAAAAAAAATTGTAAGTAAGTTTATATGGAGAAATAAAAAGTCAAGAATTTCCAGAAGCTTAATGAAAAAAGTGCAAAAGAAGGTGGCTTAGCGCCCCCCCGATCTAAAATTATATTATAAAGCATCAGTCATCAAAACTTATTGGTACTGGCTAAGAAATAGAGTGGTTGACCAGTGGAATAGACTAGGTGCAAAAGCAGGAGATGATTATAGTGATCTGCTGTTTGATAAACCTGAAGAGTCCAGCCACTGGGATAAAAACTCCCTCTTTGATAAAAACTGCTGGGATAATTGGAAGTTAGTATGGAAGAAACATAGATTAGACCAACACCTAACACCCTTTACCAAGATAATCTCCAAATGGTTATGGGATTTAGACATAAAAAAGAATACTATAAGAAAATTGGAAAATCAAGGACTAGTTTACCTGTCAGATCTATGGAAAGGGGAGAAGTTTATGACTAAGGAAGAGTTGGAGAATGTCACCAAAAACCAATTAGTTGATTTCAATTACATTAAATTAAAAAGCTTTTGCACAGATAAAACCACTGTAACTAAGATCAAAAGAAATGTAGTAAATTGGGAAACAATCTTTACAGCTAATGATTCTGACAAAGGACTCATTTCTAAAATATACCAAGAACAGAGTCATATTTTTAAAACAAAAAGCCATCCCCCAATTGACAAATGGTCAAAGGATATGCAAAGGCAATTTACAGATGAGGAGATCAAAGCAATCCACAGCCATATGAAAAATTGTTCTAAATCGTTACTTATTAGAGAAATGTAAATTAAAGTTTCTCTGAGGTACCACCTCACACCTCTCAGATTGGCCAGTATGACCAGAAAACATAATGATCATTGTTGGAAGGGTTGTGGGAAATCTAGGACACTATTACACTGCTGGTGGAACTGTGAACTCATCCAACCTTTCTGGAGAGCTATTTGGAACTATGCCCAAAGGCCACAAAAATGAGCATACCCTTTGACCCAGAAATACCACTACTGGGTCTATACACTGAAGAGATGATGAAAAAGGGTAAAAATATCACTTGTACAAAAATATTTATAGCAGCCCTGTTTGTGGTGGCAAAGAATTGGAAATCAAGTAAATGTCCTTCAATTGGGGAATGGCTTAGCAAACTGTGGTATATGTATGTCATGGAACACTATTGTTCTATTAGAAACCAGGAGGAACGAGATTTCAGGGAAGCCTGGAGGGATTTGCATGAATTGATGCTAAGTGAGATGAGTAGAACCTGAAAAACACTGTACACCCTAACAGCAACATGGGAGTGATGATCAACCTTGAAGAACTCACTTATTCCATCAGTGCAACAATCAGGAGCAATTTTGGGCTGTATGCAAAGTAGAATATCATCTGTATCCAGATAAAGAGCTGTGAAGTTTGAACAAAGTTCAAGGACTATTCCCTTTAATTTAGGGAAAAAACCAGATATCTTATTGTCTGATCTTGTGACCTCTTAGACTTCTTGTCTCTTCCTTAAGGATATGATTTCTCTTTCATCACACTCCATTTGGATCAATGTACAATATGCAAACAAAGTAAATACTGACAGATTGCTTTTCGTGGGGGGGGAGTAAGTTTGGGGGGAAATTGTAAAACTCAAATGATATCTTTAATAAAGAAAAACAAGAAACAAAAAAAAGCATTTTAATCATTCTGGATTCACAAGCCATTTATAACTATTATGCTATAAGAAATGACAAGCAGTCAGATTTCAGAAAGACCTGGAAAGACTAATATGAACTAATGCTGAGTAAAGTGAGCAGAACTCGGAGAACATTATACACAGCAACAGAAACATAGTACAATGATCAGTTGATAATAGACTCCAATGGCACCAAAAGACTCATGGTAGACAATGCTATCCACATCCAGAGATAGAACAATGGAATCTGAATGCAGACTGAAGCATACTTTTTGCATTTTTTTGTTTGTTTTATATTTGTGTTCTTTCCCTTCATTCTATTTCTTTCTTTCATAACATGACAAATATGGAAATAGTTTTAACATGATGGCACATGTGTAACCTATATCAAATTGCTTGCCAATGGGGCAGCTAGGTGGCGTAGTGGATAAAACACTGGCTCTGGAGTCAGGAGTACCTGGGTTTAAATCCGGTCTCAGACACTTAATAATTACCTAGCTGTGTGGCCTTGGGCAAGCCACTTAACCCCATTTGCCTTGCAAAAACCTCAAAAAAAAATTAAAAAATATTGCTTGCCATTATGGGGAGGGGGGCAAAAGAGAGGGAAAATTTTAAACTCAAAATCTTATAAAAATTAATGTTGAAAACTAGTTTTCATGTAATTGGAAAAAATAAATTGCTATTAAAAATGAATGACTTTGAGTGAATAAGTCATTTTGATTATTAAAAATACCGACATTAACTAAAGATAAATGAATAAGGTTGCTGTCTGCATCAAGAAATAATTGATAAGTTGAAATATGTATAGAATAAATTTACCAAAGCATAATATATATG
The DNA here is from genome assembly GCF_037893015.1 of Macrotis lagotis. Classification (NCBI taxonomy): domain Eukaryota; kingdom Metazoa; phylum Chordata; class Mammalia; order Peramelemorphia; family Peramelidae; genus Macrotis; species Macrotis lagotis. The sequence continues at coordinate 226,722,914 of NC_133663.1, read as the reverse complement.
AAAATATATGTTTATATGTGTCTATATACATGCATATGTATGTGTATGCATTTGTATACACACATCTGTTTGTGTTTAATGGCAACCATCTCTGGGGGAAGGGGAAGCTAGGTAGGAAAAAAAGAAAAAAGAAATTTGCATGATAATTTTGTTGTATATATGAAAGAAATGGCAAATAGTAGATTTGCAGTTCCCCTGTGCAACCATCTTTTTATTGTACTGTGTTATGAAAATGCTTCTTTTATTCTATAAATTAAAAATTAAATAAATAAAACAAAGGAATCCAACAGTGAGATACTGAAATTGCTCTATTTTTGATGGCAACCCCAGTCTTGTTTCAAAAATTTATCACACCATATGTTTGTTTAAGTGTACACCTGTTAACAAAGTAGGCCCTAAACAAAACTGTGAAGCACAACTTGGTTCTCAATTCTCCTAACTTCCTTTCTTATATGTCCCCTTAATCCTCTCAGTGCCCTTGTGACTTCCTCCCCAACCCCAAGAATTTCTTGCTCTGCCATGTACCTCTGCCCTCACCCTTGCTTCTCTGCTAGCTAATTCTACAAAGTAATCTTTGTTAAAGTAGTAATGCCTGGTTGTTCTGTCATTGTGGTTGTATTCAACTTTTCTTGATCCCATTTGGGATTTTCTTGGCAAAGATACTGAAGTATTTTGCTCTTTTCTTTTCCAGCTCATCCTACAGGTGAGGAAACTGAGGCAAACAAGATTAATTGATCTGTCCAGAATTACACAGCTAGTAAGTGTGTGAGACCAGATTTGAACTTAGGAAGATAAGTCTTCATGACTCCAGGCCCAGCACTCTAGTTGCTCTACCACCCAGTTGCCCCAATGAATTCAGAAATAAGGACTTATTAAAATATCTTTTCAGTTTTTATATTTTATTGGAGATTTTTTTATGTATATAACCCAACCTGACTAATAGAAAAAATATTAGACCCTGTGACAAGCCTAGGAGAGAGGAGAAAAAGAATGTGGGAAATAGATTCCTAATTTCTTTTAATGAAGAAGATACTAACAACCTCTTGGTCCCACAGGCTCCAAATCTTAATGTCATTCTTTACTCCTTACTATTTCTCAATCCCCTCCAAAATTAATTTGTTGCAAATATTTGTTGATTTTACATCTCTCCTATATACTCCCTTTCTCAATACCCTAGTTCTTTATCACTCCACTTATGGACTTTTGAAATATCCTACTGGTTGATCTTTCTAGCACAAGTCTCTCCCCTCTCCAATCAATCCTCCAGTCAGCTGTCAAAGTGATTCTAAGTCATAGATCGGAATGTGTTATCCCCCTACTCAATAACTTCATTGGTTAACTATCTCCTTTAAGAACAAATATTAATTTTTTTTGGTATTCAAGCTCTCCTTAACATGGTCTGCCCTATCATTACAATTTTTTGTTTCTTCAACTTCCCTATCCCTCCCCTCCCCTTGCACAGACACACAGACTCTTTAATCAAATGACACTGGTTTCCTTATACAGCACACACTTTCCAGAATCTGGGCATTCTCACTGGTTATCTGCCATGACTGGACTGTTCTCTCTCCTCATCTTCATTTCCTGACTTCCAGACATTCATAATGTCACAGCTAAAACTCTATATTTTGCAGGAATCCTTTCTTGTATCACTTGTCAAGATACAATTAGGAGATACCCTGTTTTGAAAGCCAAGGTGAGCAAGCAAATTGTGTCTTGAATTTGGCATAACAACAAACCCCATCACAACAATTCACTTGTAACTGCCAAGTGAACAGAGCCAAATGCCTCTCAGCTACTCCTGGCCTTACTATCCTTGCTTCTGTGCCCTACTGAACAACCACAAAGTTCATTGACCCTTATCAACTTGGAGACTATTTGTTGTAGTCTAGTAATGAACTTAGAAACTGATAACTCAAGATCCAAGAATGCTTGGATTGTGGTCCAATCATTTGTGGTTTCAGCACTTAAAAACTCTGCCCTTGCCATAAATGATTAAACCCCAACTCTTTAGGAAGGAGGATTTCATTTGCTATCTACTTCCTTCATTTTGAAATTTTAAAGTTCTGTTTGATTCCTAGCTATCCTGTCACTAATCTGCTCAGTTTGGCTCTGGTTATGCATAGTTTGAAGGTCATTTCTGTCCGGTTGACAATGTTAATATATTCCTTCTAGCCCTACCAATCAAAATTCCAAAAAGTTACTTTAATGAGTTAGAAAAAATTGTAAGATAATTTATATGGAGAAATAAAAAGTCAAGAATTTCCAGGAACTTAATGAAAAAAAGTACAAAAGAAGGGGGCTTAGCCCTACCTGATCTAAAATTATATTATAAAGCATCAGTCATCAAAACTGTATGGTATTGGCTAAGAAATAGTGGTGGACCAGTGCAATAGACTAGGTGCAAAAGCAGGAGACGATTATAGTAATCTGCTGTTTGATAAACCCGAAGAATCCAACTATTAGGATAAAAACTCTTTCTTTGATTAAAACTGCTGGGAAAATTGGAAGTTAGTATGGAAGAAACTTAGATTACACCAACACTTCACATACTTCACTAAGATAAGATCCAAATGTTTACAGGATTTAGACATAAAAAACAATACTATAAGCAAATTAGAAGATCAAGGACTAGTTTACCTGTCAGATCTATGGAAAGGGGAGCAGTTTATGACTAAGGAAGAGATGGAGAACATCACCAAAAACACACTAGATGACTTCAATTACATTAAATTAAAAAGCTTGTGCACAGATAAAACCACTGTAACTAAGATCAAAAGAAATGTAGTAAACTGGGAAACAATCTTTACAACTAATGATTCTGACAAAGGACTCATTTCTAAAATATACAGAGAACTGAGTCATATTTTTAAAACAAAAAGCCATTCCCCAATTGACAAATGGTCAAAGGATATGCAAAGGCAATTTACAGATGAGGAGATCAAAGCAATCCATAGCCATATGAAAAATTGCTCTAAATCATTAATTATTAGATAAATGCAAATTAAAGCTTCTCTGAGGTACCACCTCACACCTCTCAGATTGGCCAATATGACCAGAAAGGATAATAATCATTGTTGGAAGGGTTGTGGGAAATCTGGGACACTACTACACTGTTGGTGGAGGTGTGAACTCATCCAACCTTTCTGGAGAGCTATTTGGAACTATGCCCAAAGGGCAACAAAAATGAGCATACCCTTTGACCCAGCAATACCACTACTGGGTCTATACCCTGGAGAGATGATGAAAAAGGGCAAAAACATTACTTGTACAAAAATATTTATAACAGCCCTGTTTGTGGTGGCAAAGAATTGGAAATCAAGTAAATGTCCTTTAGTTGGGGAATGGCTTAGCAAATTGTGGTATAGAGATGTCATGGAACACTATTGTTCCATTAGAAACCAGGAGGGACAGGATTTCAGGGAGACCTGGAGGGATTTACATGGAATGATGCTGAGTGAGATGAGCAGAACCAGAAATACACTGTATACCCTAACAGCAACATGGGGGTGATGTTCAACCTTGAAGGACTTGCTTATTCCATCAGGGCAACAATCAAGAACAATTTTGGGCTGTCTTTGATGGAGAATACCATCTGTATCCAGATAAAGAGTCATGGAGTTTGAACAAAGTTCAAGGACTATTCCCTTTAATTTATGGAAAAAACAGATATCTTATTGTCTGATCTTGTTATCTCTTAGACTTTTTGTCTCTTCCTTAAGGATATGATTTCTCTCTCATCATACTCAATTTGGATTGATATACAACATGGAAACAAAGTAAAGACTGACAGATTGCTTTCCGTGGCAGGGTGGGGGGAGGGAAGTAAGATTGGGGGGGAAATTGTAAAACTCAAATAATATCTTTAATAAATAAATAAATGTGTGTGTGTGTGTGTGTGTGTGTGTGTGTGTATTCCTTCTAAAATTATCTTGAATTTTATCCTTCACATATCTTCTTTGTACAGCTGCTGGTTGGTCTTTCTGGCACAAGTCTCTCCCCTCTCCAATACATCCTCCAGGCAGCTATCAAAGTGATTCTAAATCAAAGATCTGATCATGTTATTCCCCCTAATCATTATCTATCTCCTTTAGAATCAAATATACACACATTTTTTTTTTTGGTATTCAAGCTCTCCTTAACATGGTCTCCCCTATCATTACAGCTTTTTGTTCTTTCAAATTCCTCCATCCCACCCCTTCCCTTTCACAGACACACACAGAAACTATAATCAAATGACACTGGTTTCAATGTTCCTTATATAGAGCCACAACATCACTGTTTTTGCATGTTATTGCTCAATTAGACTATGAATGCCTTAAGAGCAGAGACTGCCTTTTTCCTTCCTTTTTATCTCTGGAACTTAGCCTGGCACATAGTAAATGCTTAAGAACTATTTATTTACTGAATGATTGATTAGCAAGATACCATTCTTTTTAGCCCATGTGTAAGACCTGTTAAGGCCAAATTTAGGGAGGATAGGAAATTTAGAGAATAAGACAGTCCATCACAGATAAGTTTTTAAGTTGGAACTTTGTAGTTAACTCATTAGAAGTTCATTGTCTTTTTAAAAGTTAAATCATAATCTTATACATTTTAAAATTAATCCAGTTACATTTAACATAAATTTGTGAAGCCCTACTTGGTACAGGGTAAATAAGATGATGCATTCATGAAGGTGAAGTGATACTCTCTGCAACTCATGCTAACTATAGCATCAAATAAGAATCTAAGAGATTTGGAATATATATGATAAGTTCAATGCCCTCTCCTTTCACCAAATGTTTTAGACTGCAATTGAGTTTGGATATTTTGGGGTTTGGGGGAAAAGGAGGAGCAGGGGATAGTGGGGTTATAGAAAAGGATGGAGTTCATCTTTAAAGAAATTCTATTTTTAGCAACAATAAAGGTCTACCTCAGAGTTAAAGAAGACAGCTCATTGAATAAAATATAAACTCTTGATGTAAGCATTCAACATTCCCCCCCAAAGAATCTGAATTCAACTTAACTCTTCAACCTGTATTATTCTAGCTATATTGGGTCATTTTCCATCCCCTATTTAGCCCTTTCTGGAAGTCAGTCATTCAGTCAATAAGCATTTATTAAATATCTACTATGTATCAGACAAGGTGCCATGCTTATTCATATTTTTGTTCTCTTACCCATACCTAGCATTAGTTCTCCCGATCTCTCCATCTGTATTTTAATACTCCTCATCCTCTCAAGGCCCAATCAAAGTCCTATCTTTTTCATGGATCTTTACTTGACCCTTAAGTCCCTATCCTCTACCACACAAAAGTGATTTCTCCCTCTGCAAATATATTATAGTACTTTGGACATCTCCTTTGCTTCCACATATTTTTATAGCATAATTATTTATTTTTATAACTTCTCTTAATTAAATAACAAATGCATTAAGAAGAGAAAGATCTCTGGCATTTATATACATATACATATATATATATATATATATATGTATATATGTTAACATTCCCAATGCTTAACACAAAATTCTGTAGATATGTCTCTTCATATACTTTTTGTGTGTGAATGAATAAATACATGAATGAACCAATATGGCTAGCCAAGTCAAGGGAATGGAATAACTTAGCAATATAAAGGTTCATTCCCCACTCAATATTCCAAAGAGCAATATAGACCAATTTCCGTTTTCCTCCTAAAATCTATCATTTTGTTCAAATGGAATTCCTGGGAAGATTTATAAAGGGAGGAAAGAAGTTCAATTTAAGATTTACTCACTGATAAAACATTCTATAAACAATTTCCAGGCTTGGCAGATTAATAGAATTGATGGTTCTACATTTAACATTCTTGGCAGCTTTATTCATTGTGTTGATGACTTTTGCAGCTTCTTGAGATTTCATGCACCACAACAGAAACCACACAAGGATTATTTCATAATCACATGACCCCAAAGAAATTGGTTTAAGGACATAAGCAAAAACAGTAGTTAAAAAATATATTCTAGCTGGAGTCAGAAGTAGTTGCACAAAATCAATAGCAGGCTCTATAGACTGCCAGAATGCAGGAGACTGAAAGTTAGATTTAATTTTTTTCCAATATGAAATAAATTATGTTTTAGCCCTGGTCTGACTTATTCCAACTCTATATCCAAAGAGAAAGTTTGCACTATGTATAATTGACCTACCCTATGAAGTTGGAAGCTGTCCAGTAGTTTAGGGAATTTACAAAATCACTGTCCAATCCTTTATGTTGCTAAATTATTCCATTCCCTTGACTTGGCTAGCCATATTGGTTCATTCATGCATTTATTCATTCACTAATACCAAGACATTTATCATGGATACTGTAGGTGGGGTTTGTATTTTGAGTAAGTGCTGGATATGGTAACAACAATGCTAAATCCTCATATTTATATAACCTTGAAGAATCTTTTCCAATCTAAGTCTATGATTCCTAGATTTTCTTCATTGGTTACTAATCCAGAAATATTGACTCCAAAGCACTATTGATAAGAAAATTAAAATAAAAAATAACCCTGAGGTTTTATCTTGCATTCATCAAATTGGTGGGAAAAATCATTGTTAGAGGGGCCATAGAAAGATGGAAACATTACTGATGCATTGTTAAATCAGTCCAACCATTCTGAAAAACAATTTAGAATTATATGAAGAGAATGACAAAAATATCTATATTCTTTGACCCAGAGATGTGACTGCTACCTGTCGTCCCAAGGAGATCAATGATGAAAAGAAAGACTCCATATACATTGTAATATTTATGAGCACCCTTTTGTCCAGACAAAGAACTAGAAATAAAGTGAACTGAGTCAACAAACAGTGGTAAATTAATGTTACAGAATCTTATGGAGTTTAACAATGTAGAAAACAGAGAAGCATGGGAAAGCCTATAGTGTATGAATTAATGCAACATGAAGTATACAGTCCCAAGAAAACAATATACATCATGACAACATTCTTAATGGAAGAACAAAAACAACAAATATTAAAACATTGAAATTTGATTCACAGGGGCAGCTAGGTAACGCAGTGGATAGAGCACAGGCCCTAGAGTCAGAAGGATCTGAGTTCAAATCTGACCTCACTTGATAATTACTTAGCTGTGTGGCTTTGGGCAAGCCACTTAACCCTTGAAAAAACCTAAAAAAAGAAAAAGAAAAGAAAAGAAATTTGATACACTAAAATTATAATGAGCAAGCTAAGCTTTAAAGAAGAAACACAAAAAAAGTCTTCCGTGATTCTTTGCAGAAATGAGTTGCCATAGATATAGAACATTACATATGATGTCATCTCTTTGGAAAAGAAGAGATGAGGTTGACATAAAAGAATAAGGTGTGGGTGGCAAGGAAGGGAGCTTCAGTCTTTGGAGTCAATTAATCAAAATCACAGAGATTTAGAGTAAAATAATATTTTATTACCTCTTCTCTTATTTTTCAAAATAATAAACATCAAATTATTTCATTATCAAGCCTTGAAGAAGTAGAAAATAGGGGGAAGGACAGGGAAGAAGGTGTATATATAGTTCAATACAATTTGTTTGCTTTATCATTTTTTAAAATGTCTCCACCTTTAGACTCTTTTAAACTAATGGTTTATCAGGCTAGTCTTACTTTTCTTGCTTTAGCTGTCCTATTTTCCAGTGACCACATACCAGTTTAATTTTGGAAGAAATAGCCATCCCTGAACAAATATAGTCAAGCTAAGACTGGCAAAGAGAAGAATTACTTTATATGTTCAGACGAGGAGAAAAAAGAGAGAATGAAGAGATAGAGAGGTTGTGCGGTATGGAGAGGAGCTAAGGCCACTCATGACAGATGACCTAAATCTTTTCAGGTCATCAGCTCAGAGATGTCCACATTTATGTGGGAGAATAGCACCAAGGTTTGCAAAAAGAAGAGAAAGTTTGCAAATCCTCACATTTGTCTGAATTAATCTGTGTAACCTGCTTTGGAAGAAAAAAAATTACAATTTTTTTTCTTTCTGACATGAAAAAAGATCTTTTATTCACATATTTCATTTGTTCCAGCCTAACAATGTTTGTGATATGATTTACTGTCCACAGTGAACTTTCAGGTTGCTACTTTTTTTTTTTTTTAATCTTTATTTATTTATTTATTTGAAAGGCAATGGGGTTAAGTGGCTTGCCCAAGGCCATACAGCTAGGTAATTATTAAGTGTCTAAGAATGGATTTGAACTCCGGTCCTCCTGACCCCAAGGCCAAGCTCTATCTACTGCGCCACCTAGCCACCCCTGGGTTGCTACTTTTTGAAAGCAAATCTCTCTCTATAATTTCTCCCTATAATTTCCAAGTCTCTTTGACATTACCACTTTCACAATATTTTCCTTTCTAACTTAATGAGATTACATATTATCTTTTGCCAGATACATTAGTTTGTAATTGTGCAGGTAGGATCCCTGTTGCTTTTTCCCCTGCTCATATTCCTAAACTCTCTACTTTTGTTTATGTGATTTTGCTGCCCTTTCCAATATATGTGGAACCTTCTAATTTGGTACCAACAGAGAATTTAATGAAAATGCTGTCTCCTTTCTCTGCTGGACCATTAATGAAGACATTAAATAAGGTTTCTTTTCTTTTCTGTATCAGGAAATAGGTTACAAACTAATGCAATTCAAAGAGTACTACAATTTTAATGGCATAAATTAAAACAATAAACAAAAAAAAGGGAAGAATCTATACATAGACTTATAATAGATTGTTTTAGGGATTTCAAAATGTTTATTATTCTTCACCCCTCAGATAAAATTTAAAAAGCATTGGTTTGTTTAAAGTTGATAGGTCTAAAATAAATAGATAGGAAAATTATTTTCCTTAATGATTCCAAAGATAGTGAAATAATATCAGTACTTAATAGTTGGCTCTTGTCCTTCATTATCAGAGAAAACCAAAATAACATCACTATGTGTGAGACAAATTAAAGTATGTCCCACTGTGGCCAATCAGACCAATATGAGCACGTAATGTCCTGCCACAGGTTGGGCACATATGAACACCTGGGGTGGGTAGGTGGTTTTCCAAAATTTCAGATATCATGTTTCTTTTGAGCTGTTTCAATTCTGCCTTCCTCACAGAGTTCAGCATCCTCACTGATGAGGGCACACCATACTGGGCAGTTCTGTGTCAGGGTCCCCCCATGCTGTACGATCAATTCTAAAGTTCTTCAATGAGACCTTCAGGGTGTCTTTGTATGGTTTCTTCTGACCCCCTTGTGAGCACTTGCCCTGTATGATTTCTCCATAAAATGGTTTTTTTGGCAAGTGTACATCTGGCATTCTAACAATGTGTCCACCCCATCATTGTTGCATTCTTTGTAGTAATGTTGGAATGCTAGACAGTTTAGCTCATGAAAGGACCTCAGTGTCTGGTGTCTTCTCCTGCCAGGTGATCTTCAGAATCTTCCTAAGACAATTTAAGTGGAAGTAATTCAGTTTCCTGACATAACACTGGTAGACTGCCCAGATTTTGCAGGCATATTGAAATGAAGTCAGCACCAGGGCTCTGTAGACCTTTAGTTTGGTAGTCTAATATTTCTTCTCTTCCACACTTTCTTTCAGAGCCTCCCAAATACTGAGCTAGCTCTGGCAATGTGAGTGTCAACCTCATTGTCAATGTGTACCTTCCTGGAAAGGACAATCCCAAGGTAAATGAACTTGTCCACAGTACTCAGAACTTCTCCATTTACTGTAATTGATGGTTTCACATATGGATGATTTGATGCTGGCTGATGGAGCAGCTGGGTTTTCTTGTTAATTGTTAGGCCAAAACTAGCACAAATAGCAGAGAATACATCCATACTTTGTTGCATCTCAGCTTTAAAGTCTGCATTGAGTGCACATTCATTTACAAACAAAAGATCATGCACCAATACTCTCTCCACTTGTCTCAACTTGTAGTCTTTTCAAGTTGAAGAATTTATTATTGACCTTGATTCTGTGCTCATCCTCAGTGAAAGCATTTGATAACATGGCTGAAAACATCATAAAAAGCATGACAGCAAGGACAAAGTCTTGTTTCACTCCATTGGTGACCGAAAAATCTTGAGAGAATCATCCACTATCCAGAATTCAAGCAAGTACCCCCTCATGAAACTGATGTACAATACTGATTAACTTCTCTGGGCAACAAAATAAATTTCCATAACCTTCATGACTGATGGCATCAAAGGCCTTGATCAGATCTACCAACATTGTTTACAGGACCTCTGTTCTGCTCCTGCCATTTTTCCTGGAGTTGTTGGGCAGCAAACATTGTTTTGACTGTCCCTTAATCTAAAGCCACACTGGCCTTCAGGGTGGTAACCATCTTCCAGAGGAAAGATTGGTCTATTGAGAAGGACTCTGGCATGAATCTTACCAGCAAAGACATTGTCACAGGATAGTCTATTCCCTTTACTTTTATAGAAATGAATGATGGAGTCATCCATGAAATCCTGGGGAATAACCTCTTCATGACATATGACCTAGAAAATTCAGTCAGCTTTTGGATGAGCAATGACCTTGTAGATGTCAGCTGGAATAGAACCAGCACCAAGTACTTTGCCACAGGAAAGAAACTTAATGGCATTCAACCTCTTCTTTAATTGGAACTTCAGCTAGGGATGAATTGACTTTAACTTGAGATAAATGGTAAATAGTATCTGCATTGATTGATGATGGTCTGTTAAGAAAACTTCCTTAGTGTTCAACACATCACTCTAGGAACATGTCCCCTATCATTAATCAAAGTGACTCCATCAGCGCTGTGTAGTTGAAATGTACCATAGGTTTTTGGCCCATAAATAGCTTTCAGGGCATCATAAAAGCACTTTGGATTGTTATTATCTGCATAAAACTGTATTTCATCTGCCTTCATACTGAGTCAAGACACAAGGTGCGTTCATGGAAGTCTAGTACCTCTGATATGAGGACTGTTTTTCATCTTTAATGTTCAACCTGAGCCACCTAATTCTCACCTGTGATTCTAAGAAGTTGAAGTATGTACTGCAGCCACATTCCAGTAAACCATTTTGTCAGATGGGCTAAACCAGACTGAAAGTAACCGAGGGAGTCTCAAACTCATCAGTGAGTTGGGACAAATGAGAACACTTCATTCCAACAGAAAGTATCACAGATTCAAGATAAATAGCTTCCTTTTACCCTGGAAATGTCAACTGATAAATGGTCAAAGGATATGATTAGATAGTTTTCAAATGTATGAATCAAAACTATATATAGTCATATGAAAAGAATGCTTCATATCATTATTGATTAGAGAAATGCAAATTAAAACAGCTATGAGGTATCACCTCATACCTCAGTTTCCTCATCTATAAAAATGAACTGGATAAGAAAATGGCAAATCATTTCAGTATCTCTGCCAAGAAAACCTCAAATGGGACCGTAGAGAGTCGGCCAAGCCTGAAAATAATTGACCAACAACAATCTGACTTCAAGGAGGATAAATCTATCCTTGGAGTTGTATCTGTGATATCTGACTTCAGAGAGATTATATGTGATTAAATCTTGTGGGATCTAGCAATAATCAATCATTTCATGGACTATGAACAACCTTCCTGAAAAATTATTGACTTCATCTGATGGTGAGCCACAAATTGACCTGTTGGTCTCTGTAGGTTTGCCTTTTTCAGCAGTTCTGACTCAGCTCAGAAATGTGGTGGTCGTATTTGTGTAGTTTCCCTTGCAACCAGTACCATTTTCTTGTCCTGGACAATTCAGGCTATTATTGTATAACAGATTGCTGTTCCACAACAAGGAACAAATGGGAAGAAAGGAGAAAACATGAAAGGAATAATCTGATCTTTGTTCCACATCAATAGTAAATTTGAATTATCCTCATGTTCACAATACTCAACTTAGATTCTGAACCAAACACTCATTGTGCTCGGCTGTGCTACCCATATAATCCTGTGTGGACCCATTGTGTTATGGGAGAATGAGCAGAAAGTGAAAAAAGCATCCTCTTATTCCCCTTCCTCATGATTTTCACCAATTTTCTACTCAGAGGGACAGGGGTAGAGCAGATGTACAGTCTGGGATGTCTTCCAGATCTGAATTTAAGGAGAAGTTCAATGCTGGCAATAAATAGGCTTCAGGATTCTGCCACCACCAACTGAGAAGCTCTGCTCCTGGTGACGCATCAGGGACAGTGGAGCCCTCAACTAGTCTGCTGCATTTGAATGAGGCAGTCATAATAGAAGGTTCCATTTTTAGTGAATCAAAGATGTTTGACCCCTCCAACTTCTCTGCTGCCTATCCCAATTTCTATAAATTTTTCCTTTTTCTTTACTCAGATTCTCTCTCTTTGTCTTTGATGACTCCTCCCTAAAATATTTAATGATATCTTTTTTTTTTTTGGCAAGACATTGGGGTTAAGTGACTTGCTCAAAGGCACATAGCTAGTTAATTATTAAGTGTCTGATTCCCAATTTGAACTCAGGTCCTCCTTCAATGACATAGTTCAGTGGCATTAACAAATGACCCTCAGGGCAGAAAAGAAAATAACTAAACTGGAGGACACTCTGCTGGGACCTTTGCAATATTTTTCTTTACTTCTTCCTTTCCTTCCCTCCCTCTGATGCAGGGAGTGGTAAACATGAGGGATATTGTGATTAGAAACAAATTATGTAGAAGGAAAATTATTGTCTATGCCTATCTGGGGAACTCCTTTTGTTCAGAGTGACTCCATTGTTGAATATGAATTCATAAAGATGGGAGAGACTTTGTCTCATTCCCCTTCCTCCAGCTTCTGGTTTCCAATCTACCTATCCTTGGCCATTGATGGGTCAAGTTTGGGCTGGCATGACAGGAAATGATGTATTGTACTTAGAGCTCATGCACCTTGGGACAGGAAAGAACAACAGTATCTTGCCTATTGGAGAATACCAGGTATTTTACATTTTTCTAATTATTTAGATCTGACATTATTTGGGTGATATGTGCTTTAAAATTGTGTTCATACAGTTTCTAGGTTTGTCTTGGGAGGTAGATTACCAAGTATTTAATATTGTCTGTGGTTATTGTAAATGGAATTTCTCTTTCTATCTCTTGCTCTTGGGCTTTGTTGTTCATATATAGAAATGCTGATAATTATGTGGGTTTATTTTATAACCTATTATTTTGCTGCATTTATTAATTGTTTCAAGGAGTTTTTTAGATGACTTTCTCATGTTCTCTAAGTATACCATCATATCATCTGCAAAAAGTGAAAGTTTTGCTTCCTCATTGCCAATTCTGGTTCCTTCAATTTTTTTCCTTCTCTTTTTGCTACTGCTAGCATTTCTACTATACTGAATAGTAACAGTGATAATGGGCATCCTTGATTCACCCCTGATTTTATTGGAAATGCTCTGAGTTTATTCCCTTTACATATAATATTTGTTGATAGTTTTAGATAGATACAATTTATTATTTTAAGGAAAACTCCATTTATTCTTTAAATTTCTAGGTTTTTTTAAAATAGGAATGGATATTATATTTTATCAAAGGCTTTTTCAGCATATATTGAGATAATCATATGATTTCTGTTGGTTTCACTATTGATATGCTTAATTATATTGAGAGTTTTCCTAATGTTGAACCATCCCTACCTGCTTGGTATAAATCCAACCTGATCATAGTGTATCTTCCTGGTAATAACTTGTAGTCTCATTGCTAAAATTTTATTTAAGATTTCTGTATCAATATTCATTAAGGAGATTGGTGTATAATTTTCTTGGTTTTGGTATCAACAACATGTTGGCACCATAAAAGAACACTGGCAGAACTCCTCTCTCTCCTGCTTTTTTAAAAAATGGTTTATATAGAATATAAATTGTTTGGTAGAATCTACCTGTAAGTCCATATGGACCTGGAGACTTTTTCTCAGGGAGTTTATTGATGGCTTCTTCAATTTCTTTTTCTGAAATGGTGCTATTTAAGTAATTTATTTCTTCTTCTGTTAATCTGGGCAGTTTGTATTTTTGTAAATATTCGTCCATTTCACTCAGGTTATCTGATCTAATGGCCTACAGTTTGGTAAAGTAGCTCTGAATTATGTCTGTAATGTCCTCCTCATTGGTGGTTAGTTCATCCTTTTAATTTTTGATACTAGTAATTTGGTGTTCTTCTTTTTTTTATCAGATTAACCAAAGTTTTGTCTATTTTATTGGCTTTTTCATAAAACGAACTCTTAGTATTATGAGATCAATAGTTTTCTTACTTTCAATTTTATTAATCACTCCCTTGATTTTCAGAATTAAATTTTTTTTTATTTTTATTTTTGTAAGGCAATGGGGTTAAGTGACTTGCCCAAGGTCACACAGGTAATTACTAAGTGTCTGGGGTCAAATTTGAACTCAGGTCTTCCTGACTCCAGGGATGGTGCTCTATCCACAGCGCCACTTAGCTGCCCCTAATTTTCAGAATTTCTCATTTGGTTTTTAATTAATTAAATTAATTCTGTTTAATTGGGGACCTTTAATTTTTACTTTTTCTAGCTTTTTTAGTTGCATAACCAATTCATCGATCTCTTTCTCTATTATATTCATAAAGGCATTTAGAGATATAAAGTTTCCCTTTGTATCCCATAAATCGTGGTATGATGTCTCATTATTATCATTTTCTTGGATATAATTATTGATCATTTCTACTATTTGCTTTTTGATCCACCAATTATTTAAGACAAAATTATTTAATTCCCAATTACTGCATGATTATGGATATTAGACAATAATAACCTCCATTTTTGCTAAACATTTTCTTCATTGTAGTAGTTGCAGTAAGTAAAAATAGTGATTAAAACATATTCATAGAGTTGAAGAAAACTTAAGAGGTTATTATGAGGAAAACTTTCCAATAATATGACCTACCCCAATGTAGAATAACTTGCCTTGAGAGTAGTGGGCTCCTTCATTAAAGAGAATCTTCAAGGGTCTTTAGAGATTAATTGACCATTATTTATTAAATATGCTATTAGTGGGGATTCCTTCATGTGAATTAGATGACCACTGATGTCCCTTCCAAATCTCAAATTATGAGAATGTCTGTGTATATGATCTAAAACACAACTTCCTCATTTTACAGGTCAGGAAATGGATGAAGGATATGCTGGTGTCAGCGCATAAGAGCTGATAGTTAAATTTTCAGTGTGAGCATTTATCCACAGATATCAGCAAATGTTACAAATCAATTTTGTTTTGTCAATTTATAGACTTAGAGAAGTAATGGAGAAAAGATCAATAATTTAGTCCATGCTTAAAAGTGTGCCATAGATTTGGGGGTGGGGATATTAAATTGTGGGGTGGTCAGTATGATGCAGAGAACCTTGGGCATTGGCAACATTGAAATTAATTGTAAAGAAAATGTTGTAAATCTTTATTCTTCCACTCTGTTAAACACTCTGTCTTGACCTCCAATCTGACCTTAGCCACATTCTCATTGGTAAAGCAAGCTAGATTATGCAGGCTCTGAAACAACATCCAAAACCACCCAGGCTGAAATTCCAGACCCTCGGAATTAGAGACCCTCACCAAAAGTGAAACTCTCCAATTCAGGAGATGTTTCTTCTTTTTCCCCTGGGGTTAATGAGGGAGAAGGTTAAGAGTTGGTGTGACTTGGGGCCAACAGAGGTGTTCATCCAGATGTGGGGTACAATTGACTCAAGGATTAGCATTCCTGTCAGGGTTTTTGAGCCCACATTAGTGTGGTTTTTGTCTCATATGTTCGAAGAGGTACCGAGTATATGCATAGAAGGATTTTGATTGTAACACACAATCAGTGTGTTATTTGGCTTGGGTATAATCTAAAAAGAGATGAAAAATCAATCTATGGCACTCTTGGGACAGCTAGATGGTACAGTGGACAGAGTACCAGCCCTGGAGTCGGGAGGATCTGAGTTCAAATCCAGTCTCAGACACATAATAATTACCTAGCTGTGTAATCTTGGGCAAATCACTTAACCCCATTGCCTTGCAAAAACCAAAAAAATAATTCATGACATTCTTAAACATGAAGTTATCATAGAATTAGACAAATTTTCATAAAGACAGGGAGAATTACAGAAGCTATTTATTTATATGCTAGTTATGTACAAGCAAACCACCCAAGAACTTGTCAAAAAAGACAAGGTATTAATAACAAAATTCCCTCTAAGTGAGGAAAGCTTAGAACAGAAAGATGTCCTTGATGACCTAATATTACACAAAGTCCCTCCCCCAGCAGCACCCACAACTCCAGCAGTTCCCCAAACTCCTGTGTCTTCCCTAACTCTTAGCTCTGCCAAAACCCTGGAGCATTTCTTCTGGCTTGAAATTCTCAACCCCCCCCCCCCCAACCCAAATCCAAAACACCCTAGCATCAAAATTGAGTGTCCCTTACAACTCAGCCCACGAAGCTTTAGCAGAAGCCTTGGGAACTCCCCCTCCATAAGCTCCTCTCAGACAAAGAAAGACCAAAATCTGCCTAGCTCAGGTTTAGAAATCCCACCTAAAAGGAAGATTGCCTCCAGGCATGAATCTGAGCTGACTCCTAGCCTGGAGAAGGATTTAAAAGGTTTAAATTTTGAATTGAGGCCTTCTTGAACCAGGAGAGGAAGGAACTGTTTACCTCTTACAGCCCCAACAATCACTTTCTCCCATACCTCTGATGCCTTCACCTCCAGCAATCACAGCCCCCGACACCCCCCCATCCCCTCCCCCACATCCTTGGTTCATCCAGCAATCTCTCTACCTTCCTCTTCCTCTAGCTTTCCCAGTCCCTCATCCCATCTCCCCTTCACTCACTCCTTCAACATCCCTTATCCCCCTGAGCCTGCAGCTCCTCCTTTTGACCTCTCTTCCCTAAATAACCCAGACAACCTAATTCCTCTACCTCAAATCAAAAAGAGATTTTTTTCATTCAACTGTACCCTTTGAGAGAAATCCCAGATGCTCAGGGAACTCGAGTCCATGTTCCCTTTGCAGTGATGGATTTGAGCCAGATAAAAGGGAAATTTCACTTTTATTCAAAAGACACTCAAAAGTTTGCTGAAGAGTTCAGAAAAATTTCTCTTCAATATGAATTATCTTGGGGAGACATAAATATTATCTTTTCTTACTGTTGCTCAGATGAAGAGGAAACAGGATCTGGAACCTAGGTCAAAGGGAGGCAGAATCTATCAGTGAGACAGGGGAAAAGAGCTGGATAGGTTCTTCCCTGAGGCTTTAGCAATTCCAGTAGCTGACCCCAGAAGAGATTTCCAGACCAATAGGGATAGTGAAAAGTGAGACCTTATAATATCTTGTTTGATAGAAGGTATAAAAAAAGAAATTTAAAAACCAGTAAACTATGGCAGATTGAAGGAAATAACTCAGGGTTCTGAGAAGAACCCAGCCCTTTTTCATAATAGACATGTGGAAGCAATGAAGAAATATACTAACTCCAATCCCACTTCTTTTGAGGGGAGTGTCATCCTAGGCATGCATTTTATCAGTCAGACTGCACCAGACATATAAATAGGAAATTTAAGAAGTTTGATTTGGGTCCCCAGACACCTATGTCCTAATTGCTGGAGGTGGAGTTTGCAGTGCTCAGTCATAGGAATTCTGCCCTGGCAGAAGAAAGGTCATGCCAAAGAAAAGGCAGAATTGTTAGCAGCTGCCAATCAACAGCAAACTGCCAGATCTTGGCTACCCTAACAGTGACATGGATCAAGCTGGTGATAAGTCCCCCAAGAATATGGTCTTTTTCCGGTGTAATGGCATGGGCCATGGCTACCGGGAGTGTCCCTCTAGACATATCCCAAAGAGGTTTCTTGGTTGCTGCAAAGCTACCATGGAAGGGGTCATTGGCGATATGAGCCTCCTCCACCTGAGTCACAGAGGTTTCAACTCAGTGGCTAGCTCATCCTTCCTCCCCGAGGGCGAATTAACTGGAAGCAGGCTTCATCCTGGACTCCTCCCATATCACCATGGTTGAACCCTGAGTTACACTGGACATTGGAGGTAAGTTAATTAACTTTCTTATTGACACTGGAGCTACCTATTCGGTTTTGCTTCATCATTCCGGTGAACTTCCACCCTCTATTCATACAATTATGGGCATTGAATGTTTACAGATGAGACCTCTCCCCTATCAGTTTGAGGATCTATAGTTTGAACATATCTTCCAAGTTATTCCCTCCTGTTCTGCTGGGAAGAGACCTGATGGTGAAATTGGGAGCTTAATTATCTCTTGTTAAGCTTCTTATTCCACTTTGTCCCCTACTAGACAGACCATCTCATATTCCCTCAGAAGTCTGGGAAGAGATAGCTCCTTAGGTCTGGAATATAAGTGTACATGGAGGGGCAACATATGCCACTCCAGTTTCAATCTGCCTTAAGGACCCTAACTCTTTTCATCACAGACCTCAATAGGTTTAACTGTGATAAGAGAGGGAATACAGCCTCTGACAGTCTTCTGTTATTCTACTTATAATAGTCTAATATTTAGAATTAAGAAGTCTAATGGAGAATTTCACTTAATATAAGATTTGAGAGTTATAAATGAAGCAGTAATCCCAATATACCCCAATTTTCATTCAGATATCAGATACTCAGTGGTTTTACACCCTGGATCTTTAAAATGCATTCTTTTGTGTTCCCCTTCATAAGGATTGCAAAAATATCTTTGTTTTTGAATGGACACCTCTTGGGAGATTGCCTCCACAGAAACTGCTGTGGATTGTACTACCACAAGAATTTAGGGATAGCCCCTAACTTTCTGGTCAAGCATTAGGAAAAGATTTAAAGACTTAAAGTTAGATGACAGCACCATGATCTAGTATGTTGATTATATTCTGATCTGCAATCCAAAACAAGAATCTGCTTTGAGATCTGCTACCCAAACCCTAAATTTTCTAGGATCAAGAGGATAGAGTCTCAAGGAGTAAAGTTCAAATAACCTCTCAAACTGTCAAATTTCTGGGTCAAGAGCTCACCCCAAACTCTCCTCTCACTAGAGAGAAAGCATTCTATTCATCCCTCCCCCTTCACTAAGAAACAGTTGCATGGGTTTTGTATAATCTGAATACTAAATTTTGAGGGAATTGCTAAACCTCTTTATGATGCAATAGAGATCCCTGACAATATGCCCTCCAGATCAGGCAAAGGTTTTTGAGACCTTAAAATGTAAACTGACTCCTTCAGCACTAGCATTACCTAACCTGGATAAGCCCTTCTCTTTGTATGTAGATGAGAGGTAAAGTCAGGATCTAGGAGTCCTTGCTCAGAAAATGGACCCAGATTTGAGACCTGTGACTTCTTTCTCAGAGCAGAAAGATCAGGTAGCTCTGGGATAGCCAGCATGTCTTTGAGCAGTTGCAGCCACAGTCCTTTTGATAAAAGAGGTTACTAAACTCACTCTAGGCCAACATCTGGAATCCTTACTCCCTACAGAGTACAGAGTATCTTGGAGGCAAAAGATCATCATTGGCTCTTGGGTGATAGACTAGCTATCTGATCCTTCTATTGCTCAGGGTCTGCCATAGCCTCAACTGGCACCCCAGCTCCCCAACATCACCAGCTGATGGCTTAATTCATGACTGTGAGGAGACTTTAGATTCAGTGTATTGCAGTCAACCTGACCTAAAAAACATCCCTCTCACTAACCCAAATGAGGAATGGTATATACAGATGGGTCAAGCTTTATTTTAAAGGGAGAGAGAAAATCAGTATATGTAATTGTCAGCCTCCATGATATTATTGAAGTATAATATTAATATTTGTGTAATCCCTGTATAGAAGGAGTCCTTGACACTTTTCTGGGCCCCAGAAAAGTCCTCAGAAATATAAACTTGGCTAGGCACCTTTGAGTCTGAGAATATTCTGACATGACCCAAATGATTGACCCAAGGGTCACAAGGTATACCATGAATTTGTCTGAGATTCACAAAGCACTCTTGTTAACCTAATCATTTTGTTGTATCTGTAAAATTCCTGCTTCCTCCCAAGACTGCCTCCCCTTCCCCTAGATGCAGCTGTTAACTATAAGACAGTAAATTCAACTCCCTTAAACCTGTGGGAAGCCCATGAATATGTGACTCCCTCTGTCTGGGGAAATATGGTCAAACATAATGCAAAGACCCTGACCCTCTTCCATCCTTGTCCAGCCCCCCTATCTATACTAAACCATGTTTGCATATGTTTATAGTAGTCTGACAAGAAAATATACATCTAACCACTATCTCTGCTTCTGTATCCTGCTTGCTCTACCCCTCAAAACACTATAGTGTTTTTATAAAAACCCTATCCTCTGAACACTCAGATACTGTCTGAGGTGGGCTCTTGACCTCCCAGGCAGTCCCTGGGGTAATAAATAATCTCCAATTTAAAATTTATCAAATTTTGGTCTCCATCTCGCTCTTTGTGTTTAACACTTTAGAAGTTAAGCCTCTCCCACTGGGTCTTCTGCTTAGAAAACTGAATTGATTTCACTCACTAGGGCTCTAGAATTAAGGAAAGGAAAAAAAGACAAATATTTTTACTAACTTCGAGTGTGCCTTTCTAATTTTACATACACATAAAGCTATTTGGAAAGAAAGGGGTTATCTCACAGTAAAAAAACTCCTCTATTAAGAACAGTAAGGAAATTCTAGATTTTCTCCAAGCTGTTCAGAAACCCCAAGAGGTAGCAGGCATATTTTGTAGAGGTCATCAGACCTCTACATCAGATATAATTATGGGAAATAGGCTGACTGAAACAGTGGCCAAGCAAGCAGAGCAGCCCGTCAGTTGCTACATTGGCTCCTCTAATTCCGCAATTACCTGAAACCTTTTCTCCTTCCCATAGCCCTCAGGAGCAAGCTTGAGCCAAGGACAGGGGATATACTCTCCCCCATTCTTGTGGGTATCAAGCACTCTCAGACCAACCTCTCATCCCAGGAGAGAGTCAGTGGAAACTCTTCTTTGGATTACACCAGATCACTCACTTGGGAACAGACGCCCTTTATTCTCTATTTCTACAAGCCTCAAGCTAAGGGAGACTGTCAACCAAGTCTGCAGAGCCTACTCCCTTTGTCCTCAAGTAAACCTTGAGGGTAGGATTAAGCCTACTCTCTTAAAACCTGTACAAAGGAGAGGTACTTATCCTGCAGAAGATTGGCAATTGACTTCATCCATATTCCCCCTTGCCAGGCTTTAAGCTCCTCCTTGTCTTGGTGGACACCTTCCATCTCCAGGGTGAACTGAGAGAGCCCAGAAAGTCTCCAAAGTCCTTCTGAAAGGGATAATACCATGCTTTGGCCTGTCATGCTCTTTGCAGAGTGATAATGGTCCTGCTTTTATCTCTCAGATAACTCAGGGAGAAACTAGAACTTTGAATATCACAAGCTTTCTTTGCTCAGCTTGGTATCCTCAAGCATCAGGAAAGATAGAAAAGATGAATGACACTCTCAAATGCACCTTAGCCAAACTGTGCCAAGAGATTAAGGAAAACTGGATTGCACTACTTACAGTCAGATTGTTGAGAGTTTGTATTGCTGCATGGGAAAATATTAAGCTTAGTCCTTTTGAGCTGTTATATGGCAGATCATTCTTGACATCAGATATTCTTGTGGATCCAGAGCAACACTTAGTTACACAGTTTGCCACACAATTGGGTGCTGTCAGAACAGCTTTCCCTGAGCGTGCTAACAAGCATCTCCCCAAACCTGGATTGCTCTGGGGAAGTCTCTCTTATAAATCCAGGGGTTGGTATATTTAAAATCCTGGAAGGTTCAGAAACAGATTCACTGGGGGGGTAAAATGGAAGGGACTATATCCAGCAGTGATCCAGTAATGATCCAGGGACCATTATCCAACAGCAGTGAAATTGGAAGTTCTCCCTAACTGGACACACCTTTCTAGGATTAAACCTGTTCCTCCCCCAGCTTCTCCTCCAGGTGACACCAGGTATTCTTGATAGCTGTTGGAATACTTGAAGTACCTGTTTAAGCAAGCATTCTGAGGAGCTTTGAAGATAACTGTCCTTAGGCTTTACTTTCTACCTAATTCCTGGTCTAGTAAAAGAAAGGGAGTTCACCTTTTGCCTTCTGGATAAGAGGCAAGACATAAAAACCTGAGATGGACTTCAGCTCAGGGCCATAGTCTTTTCTACCAACCTGTGATCCAGTCAATGCTGCTTGGCTGTCCTTTTATCTCTCTCTCTCTCTCTCTCTCTCTCTCCCCCTAGTAAATTTTTGTTTTATTTCTACTCTTGCTTTCCCAAGTCTGAATACTTATCCCTCATAGACAGAACTGAACTCAAGTAGCCAGTGGCTACACAACTACAACCCAGAAGAAATTTTAGGGACAAAAATGTTTATTTAAGTATTGCTGTGATTAGCAGAAACTAGGGAAAGAAAGACAAAGGAAGGAAACCACTGATCTATAAACAACCTAAGCCACCATGAAAAGTTGACCAGTTCCATAAGCTGCCATGAGAGGATGAGCAAATAAGGAAAAGTACAGGATCAAGAGAGATTTCATTATAAATTCCAATCCCCAAGAAAAGATTAGCCTCAAGAAATACAAGAAAATCAACAAATGAGTGAGCTATTAAGGACTTGGGGAGATGTAGGTAGAGGATGAGGTAAGGATAGATGTGTTGATGAGGGGGAAGTAGCTCAAAGACTTAATCCTTTCAGGCTAGGGCAGGGACAATAGTTTTATTAACAATTTCAGGGAAGGACATTGCTCCCATCTCAATGACTTGAACAATGGGATGGGAGTAGGGGAAGACATAAGGTCAGTAAAGAAGACACAGATTAATAATTATAAAACATATTCCCTAATATTTCTTCTACTTCAATAGGATAACTTACAATTAAAAATAAATCAAATTTACTTTTAGGAAAGTTTTTTTAAAATGAGAGCTATAGAGAACCTTAGAGAAAAAGATCTGATTTTCTCATTTTATAGATAAAATCCCTTGACACCAAGGTATTGGACACAGTCTCCATTTGCATGTTAATAGTCCTAGAGAAATTAAATAATTTGCTCCAAGATCCACAGATGATTTGTGGCAAGATCAGGACTAAACCTCACATTTCCCAATGTCTGATTCAGTATTCTTTTTTTTTTTCCCCATACCCTTTTTTTTATACTAATAAGAGCTTGGCAAGAATCAGGAGATAGAATTTTGGGTCAGAGGTAGTTTGGATTTGAGAGCATCTAATTGGTCTCATAACTTTAATAATTTCCCTCTCCAATCTGTCCTCTATGAGTGCTAAACTGATTTTACAGAGGACTCTGAGGTTCAAATAAGTAAAATGACTTGCTTATAAGGTCACAAAAGTAATTAGTGGCATTGTTTAGTTTCAACAAATAGATTCTTTGACTTTGAATCTAGTGCCCTTCCTCCTTGATCACACTGCTCAGTTATAGTCTTTCACGTGCCATAGAGTGATTTTGTGACTATAGGCAAATCCTTTGGACTCTCAGCAACTACATTTCAGAGTTATGTTTGTTGCTGTGAGTTTGGTATTCCCCTGTGAAGAATCACTCTTTGATCCAGGAATTCAGGTGCAAAAAGAAAAATAGAGATTTATTTTAAAAAAGGAAGTTACAACACAAAAGAAAGTGATTGAGAAGTTAAGAAGAGATTAAAGAAAAGCCACTTGGATTGTTAATTAATCTTCTCAGGCCAGTTTTTATGTCTTACCTCTCATCCAGAGGGCAAAAGGTGAACTCCCTTTCTCTTACTGGACCAGGAATTAGGTAGAGGGTAAAGCTAAGGAGATCAGGATACAAATTTTATGTTAAACAATGAATCAATGGTACCTCAAGAATGGGGGAGGGGAGGGGTCTCCACCCAAGCAGCCTTTAACATTACAATTGTTTCTGTTACAATCGTAATTCTCTACTTCTTGTCAAATCAATCTTAAGAGTAGGTGGGAGTCAATTTACATCTCCACCCAATTTCTACATTCACAATTCTCTTCATCTTTCCTCTGCATCAGTTGGTCTTTTACATGAATTCTTTCATGTTCTGTCCAAACCTTTAGCTGACCGCATTTTCCCTGACAATAATATCTGTCTTTTAAAGTTTTCATCTTTTACATTTTACATGATTCTGCCTTTGTTAAAATTTGAGTGGTTCAAACACTTAAATGTGGAACTCCTCTAAGGATATAATAATAACAACAATTATATCTGATATTTATTTAGCAATTTAAGGTTTTCAAAATACTTTATAAATATCTCATTTTATCATGACAAGCACCTTAGGAGGGAGGTGTTATTACTACTTTCATTTTATAAATAAGGTAATTGAGGCAACTTGCCCAGGGATTCATCTATAACTACCAATGAGCTCTCAAAGCAATTATTCAACTGTTGAAGAAGCTTTCTGTAGGAATGTCTCCATGACTATTGGCTATTCTTCAAATTAAATTGAGATTGATTTTCTTGATAATGGGCTAATCCAGGTGAACTCATCTATTTTACTGCCCCTACTTGTGATTCAGGCCTTGTGGGTAGACTGTCTAAGAAATTGTACCACCACTTATCAGAACAGTAGTACCCCAACAAAGTCCCTTTATTTAATGCAGAATCAGGTGATCAGGATGGGTTCTCCTCCCTCTTATTGACCTCATCAGCTTCTATGAAATTTATTATTATCTTTTAACAGATGATGCCCAAGTTTATATCTTGCCTAGTGTTCTTCCTGAGCTTCAGTTGTCAAGTAAGAAGACAGAAATAGAAATAATGAGTAGAAGCTACCAAGGGGCAAGTTTAGATTTTATATAAAGGAAAAAACAAAAACTTTGCTACAGTTAAGATAATTCAAAAGTGGAATGAGCTTACCTGAGAGGTGATATGTTTCCCTTGAAGTTCTTAAAGCAAAAGCTAGATGACTATTGTTTTTATAGTAGTTTTATTTTGGGGGAATGAATTCTGAGTTCCCTTACAACTGAGCTTTTCTGAATCAGTGAACCCATTACATGGTAAAAGGGAACTTCATTGCCTGAATTCATTTTGCAGTGAGGTTTGTTGGTATTCTTTAATAACATCTTTAATAACATCAGGCTAGAAGTGTTCTTTTTTTCCCATTTTAAATTATGTGGCATATTATTCCCCTCCTGTTCCCCAACCATGGTTTAGATTTATGCCTGAATTTTTGGAGTTGAAAGTATTTTAATTAGAAGGAGCCTCAGGGAGAAAAGACCAAATGTTAAAGCTAATTTGGGGGATATAGTTATCAATGTTTATCATAAGAGAAATGAGGAAATCAATCTTTTTGCCATAACTTGAGATTAGAAACAGATCATATAATCTTACTAATGGGAATCAGAACAAGGGATTTTTAAAAAATGAATATAGTAGACTTTATCATTACATCAATGAAAATAGGGTTCTTCTCTCTCTCTCTCTCTCTCTCTCTCTCTCTCTCTCTGCAATAATTGTCATTCCTGTACTTTACCATGCTGTTAGGCAGTGATACTCAAATTTCATTAACTGCTGATTTCACTTATTTATTTTATATTTGTGCCAAAACAAAAATTGACACCAGCAATAACAATTCTGATGGTGATTGATGATGACTATAATGACTGGGAAGATCTTTATGGACTGATAAAGAGTGAATAATGAAGCTGATAGACTACTGGACTTGGAATCAGGAAGATCTGGGTTTAAATCCAGTAGTAGAAACATTATTAATTGTTTCACTTCAGGCAAGTCATGTGTTTGCCTCAGTTTCTTCATCTGTAAAGTGGGAATAATGTAGGACAAAAAAGTCATTATCTTGTAAAGAGATATTTGTATGTAGTGCTTTGTAAACCTGAAAGCAATACATTGATAGTAATTATTTTTTATTTATACGATGACAATAACATTATAAAGAAAAGCAATTTTGAAGGACTTAAGAACTCTAATCAATCATAATGACAAACTACAGTTTGAGAAGATTAATGATGTATAGTCCTTACTTTCTAACAGAGATATGATAAACAATATGCTGAATGAAACTTATTTTTAGAAATGGCTAATGAGAGAATTTGATTCACCTGATTACTCATATTTGTTATAAATGCTTTCTCCCTCCTCTTCCCCCTCCCCTCCCCTCCCCTTCCCTTCCCCCTTCCCTCCCCTCTCCCCCTCTCCCTGTCCCTCTCCCTCCTCCAGTATGGATTAGCATCACTTCTTAATTTTATGAGAGTGGGGATTTGAGGGAGGAGGTAAGACGTTACAGTAGAGTTTTCAGGATGGTAATCAGTAAGGAAACAAGGTGCTTTTTGTTTCTTTAATTCCCATAATTATCCTTTTTGAATTTGGAATATTGTAATTGGTTGAAGGGACAAAGGAGGGAGAAAAAAAAGTGGGAAGAGAATGCCAGTCATTTCATGACTGATTTTGGACCTTTTCTACTTAAAAGCTAAAAGTCTGCTCTTCATGATGATACATACAAAGAACAATTATGTCAAAGTCCATCTGGAAATAAGCTAACATTCACTTAAAGATTTTTGTTCAGTACTTCATATATTGGGGGTGTCTCACATCTGAATTTAGGCTAGCACGAAATTTCAATTTGAATAGGTCCAAACCCAATATGACAATTCATTAAAGAAATAAAAAAAATAAAAGTGATTCTTAATTAGAAAAAAAAGCTCTTCTGCTGCCTGGGGGGGGGGGGGGTAGAGAGGAGAGGGAGAAGTAGAACCAGAGGATACCAGAAATCATATATTCAGACTATATACAAACATTAATTTTACTATAGGTAATGAATTCCATGCACTCCAGGTAGAACCAGACTATATCCTTATTAGTATGCCTGACATAAATGAAATCAGAAGGTATAAAATATTGTTGCTGCCAAATGGATGCCTAAGTACTATATCATGAACTATTAAAAGGAACCAGAAGTTTCCAGAGTGTTGGACAAATCTTCAATAGAAGATTTATGGAAAGATATGGGTAAGCAGCACACAAGATGCTTAATTTATGACCTGAAAGGAGAAAGGGCTATCTACACAAGTGGAATCATGGATCCAATGAGGAATTGAAGAAGGGGAATTCTAGAAAGAGAGAGATATTATTTTTCCCTCTTTTTCTGTATTGTTATTATGTTATTATTCTTTCCTTTTTTTCTGTTATTTGTTCTGTTATCATCTTTCTACGATACAAATATGGTATTGATATCTAATCAAAGAGAGAAAAAACAGATTACTACAACAACATGAGAAAGATAATAAATAATGACCATGAAAGAAACAAGGGACAGAGAATTAATTCAACATAAGGAGGATTTATGTTGAATATAATATTATATAAAATATATATCAATGTCATGCAAATAATATAAATAATAAAATTCATCTTATTCTATCATTAGATACTTAAAAGGATTTGACAAAATTCAACACAATTTCTATTGAAATCTTTAAAGTTTATAAGAATAAATAGATCTTTCCTTAATATAATTATATTAATAATAACTAGTAGTAATAGTAGTATGGTATTAATATTGCCATCTAGTAATAATAATAGCAAAAAAGTTAGAAGTTTTTCTAATAATATCTAAAGATGAGCAAAGATTTCCATTATTCCTACTACTATTTAATAAAATGCTATAATTGCCACCTAAAGTCAATATAATAAATAAGACAATACTTTGTAAATTGATTTGTTTATTCAATAATATATCAGACTTCCAAAGGGATGTTTATAGTGCTAGAAAAAATATTAACAAAATTTATACAGAGGAATAAAGGGTAAAGAATTTCAAGAAAAATAATTTTTTTAAAACTAGAAAATTAGATATCTCAGTTCAGGAACATATATCAAACTGCACTACAAAGAAGTCATCATCAGAATGATTTGATCATTGCTACAAAATAGGGAGATCAGTCATGAAACAAAGAAGTCATGAAACAGAGAAGAAAACAAATAAAATACTGTTCAATAAATCCTCCCTTCCCCCACCAAAAAACCCCCCAATTAAACCAGTTACTGGAAAAGGACACACTATTTGAAAAAAAAACAAACCACTGGGAAAACTGGGCAATAGTCTACCTGAAAATTAGTTTAGACCAACACCCTATATTAGGCATATGTCTTAGATATAAAAGGTTATCTCATAAACAAATTAGAGAAGCAAGGAAAAAAAATACTTTTCAGATCATTAAATAGGTAAAGAATTCATGAACAAGCAAATAATGAGGGAACTACATAAGGTAAAATAGACGATTTTGATATTAAGTTTAAAAAAATTGTGCATGCAAATCAAATATAATTAAAGTAGAGAGACATGTAATAAAGCTATGGGGGAATCTCAGTAGCAAATTTCTCTGATAAATAAAGTTCTCATTTCCAAGCTATAAAAGGAAGCAATGTATTCAAATTCATAAGAATAAGATATATTCTCCAAAGAATAAATGGCCAAAACATATGAAAAGATACTTTTCAAAGAAAGAGCTCTAAGTTATCCATGATCCTATTAAAAATATCCCATATCAGTTACTAAATAGATAAGCTAAAATTAAAAAAAAAATTGAGATTCTACCTCAAATTTATCAGCTTGGCAAAGATGAAAAACAAGGAAAAGGTCAACTATCAGAAGGATTGTGTTAAAACAGTTATGTTTGTGCACTTGTAGTAGAGCTATAAACTGCTCCAATTATTCTAGAAAGTAGTTTAGAACTATTTATGGTTTTCAGTCGTGTTCAGTTCTTTGTGGACCCATTTGGGTTTTTTTTTTTTTGACAAGGATGTTGGGCTAGCTTGCCATTTCCCTCTCTAGTTCATTTGACAGATGAAAAAAGGAGGATTAAGTGATTTGCTCAGAGATGTATGGATACTAAGTGTCTAAGTTGAGATCTGAACTCAGAAAGGAGTCTTTTTTTTATGGTTTTTGCAAGGCAAATAGGAGTTAAGTGGTTTGCCCAAGGCCACACAGCTAGGTAATTATCAAGTGTCTGAGATCTGATTTGAACCCAGGTACTCCTGACTCCAGGGCCAGTGCTTTATCCACTGTGCCACCTAGCCACTCCTAGAGGAGTCTTCATGACACCATATCTAACACTATTTTAACATGCTACTTAGCTACCCTAAATAATAAAGAAGAGTTAGAAGAACTAAAGTTAGTTTGAAACTCTGAATACTTACTAAACTATGCTTAACCTTTGATCCAAATTATGGCGTTACTTGACCTAAATCTTAATGAAATCAAAGAAAACAAAGAAGAACCTATTTTATAGAATTATTCATGGATTATCCTCTGATGGTAGCCAAAAATGGAAAACAAATGGGATATACTTCTATTGAAAAATAGCTAAACAATGGTATATGAATATAAAGGAATATTATTATAAGAAATATTGAAATGAATAGCTTTTTGTGACTTAGAAATCAACATAGTAATATATACAATACATTTTATTATATTATCTCTTCATTCCTACAATAGCTTTGACCAGTTTTGCATTATCAAAATTATAAATATAAATAAATAAATTATTACATGGGGACATAACATATTCATGATAATTTGGGATCTTTTCATTTCTAACTGTCTGTGAAAACTTTCTATTTGAACTTTAATTTTTATTATTATTATTATTATATTTATTTATCTCACGTTACTAGAATAGTCTTGTAAAAGTAATTATAAATCCCTCCCCTCTCACAAAGAAAGAGAAACTTCAAGAAAAATAAAGCGAGAGAAAAAAAGTGTTCTTCTGTATATATTCAAATACCATCTGGATAGCATTCTTTATCATTAGTCCATTAGAGAAATTACTTCAATATTTTTTCTCCCACAATTTCTAATGCTAGTTGTATTTTCATCCATCCTATTCCTCCTCATTCCCATTTATTCTAATCTCTCTCTCCTTTCATCTTGTCCCTCCCCAAAAGCATGTTCTATTTGACTACCCTCTCCCACAATCTTTCCTCTCTTCTATTACCTATACCCCCCCTCCCCTTATTGCCTTTCTTCCATCCCTTTCCTCTTCTATTTTCCTCTAGGGTAAGATAGATTTCTATACCCAACTGAGTGTATATGTTATTCCCTCTCAGAGCCATTTCCAATGAGAGTGAAAGTTCATTTATTCCCTCTCACCTTCCCCACTTCCACTATTTTGCAAAAGCCTTTTCTTGTCTCTTTTGTGTAAAATAACTTAGTCCATTCCAACTCTCCATTCCCTTTCTCCCAGTACATTCCTTTCTTGTCCATTAAATCCATCTTTATAATATATTATACCTTCTTTTCAGCTCCCTCCTGTGCCTTGTCTATATATGCCCCTTCTAACTGTCTTAATAAATGAAAAAGTTCATATGAGTTATTAATATCATCTTCCCATGCAGGAATAAAGGGAGTTCAACATTATTAAATCCCTCATAATTTGCCCTTCCTGTCCACCCTCTCAAAGCTTCACCTGAATCCTACACTTGAAGATCAAACTTTCTGTTCAGTTCTGGTCATTTCAACAGGAATGTTTAAAAGTTCCCTATATCATTGAATGTACAATATTTCCCCTGAAAGAGGATGTTCAGTTTTGCTGGGTGGTTGATTCTTGGTTCTAATCCAAACTCTTTTTCCTTCTGGAATATCATATCCCAAGCTCTATGAGCCCTTATTGTAGAAGCTGCTAAATCCTGTGTAATCCTTATTGTAGCTTCATGATATTTGAATTGTTTCTTTCTGACTGCCTGCAATATTTTCTCCTTGACTTGGGAGTTCTGGAATTTGGCTTTAATATTGCTTTTTTTATTAAAGATTTGATTTATTTTGAGTTTTACAATCCCCCCCAATCTTACTTCCCTCTCTCCACCTCCCACAGAAGGCAATTTATCAGTCTTTATGTTGTTTCCATGTTATACATTGATACAAATTGAGTGTGATGAGAGAGAAATCATATCCTTAAGGAAGAAACAAAGTATAAGAGATAACAAGATCAGACAATATCAGGGTTTTTTTCCTAAATTAAAGGAAATATTCCTTGAACTTTGTTCAAACTCCATGGTTCTTTTTCTGGATACAGATGGTATTCTCCATTGCAGACAGCCCAAAATTGTCCCTGATTGTTGTACTGATGAAATGAGTCCTTCAAGGTTGATCATCACCCCCATATTGCTGTTAGGGTGTACAGTGTTTTTCTGGTTCTGCTTATCTCACTCAGCATCAATTCATGCAAATCCCTCCAGGCTTCCCTGAAATCTCATTCCTCCTGGTTTCTAATAGAACAATAGTGCACCATGACATACATATACCACAGTTTGCTAAGCCATTCCTCAATTGAAGTACATTTACTTGATTTCCAATTCTTTGCCACCACAAACAGGGCTGCTATGAATATTTTAGGACAAGTGATGTTTTTAGCCTTTTTCATCATCTCTTCAGGGTATAGACCCAGTGGTGGTATTTCTGGGTCAAAGGGTATGCTCAGTTTTGTTGCCCTTTGGGCATAGTTCCAAATTTCTCTCCAGAAAGGTTGGATGATTTGACAGCTCCACCAACAGTGTAATAGTGTCCCAGATTTCCACAACCCTTCCAACAATGATCATTATCCTTTTTGGTCATATTGGCCAGTCTGAGAGATGTGAGGTGGTACCTCAGAGAAGCTTTAATTTGCATTTCTCTAATAATTAATGATTTAGAGCAATTTTTCTTATGGTTACGGATTGCTTTGATCTCATCTGTAAATTGGCTTTAATATTCTTAAGAGTTTTTATTGTGGGATCTCTTTCAGGAGGTGATTGGTAAATTCCCTCAATTTCTATTTTATTTCAGGGAAATTTTCCTGGAGAATTTCGGAAAAATGAAGTCTAGGCTCTTTTCATGGTCCTGACTTTCTGGATCTGTTTTCTAGGCCAATTCTTTTTCCAATGAAATATTTCACATTTTCTCATTTTTTTAAAAAAATTTTTTATTTAAAGCAATGGGATTAAGTGACTTGCCCAATATCACACAGCTAGGCAATTATTAAGTGCTGAGGTCTAATTTGAACTCAGGTCCTTCTGACTCCTGGGCCATGTACCTGCCCCAATATTTTTCATTTTCTTCTAATTTTTTATTCTTTTGCCTTTATTTTATTGTTTCGTGATTTCTACATTTGAAGAAATTATTTTCTTCAGAGAGCTTTTGTATTTCCTTTTCCATCTAGTCAATCCTGCTTTTTAAGACTCTCTTCTTCTCATGGATCTTTTGGACTGCTTTTTCCATTTGACCTAAACTGGTTTTTAAGATGTTATTTTCTTCACTAATTTTTGTATTGCCTTCACAAAGCTGCAGACTTGATTTTCATGATTTTCCCACATTGCTCTCATTTCTCTTCCCAAGTTTCCCTCTACTTCCCTTACTTTATTTTCAAAATCTTTTTTGAGTTCTTTCATTGCCTAAAATTCATATTTTTCCTTGGAGGCTTTGGATATAGAAGCTTTGACTTTGTCATATACTGTATGTGTTTTGATACTCTATGGGATCAAAGTAATTATCTATAGACAGATTTTTCTTCTGTTTTTTGCTCTTTCCCCCAACCCATGGTTTGATTTTAACTCTTTGTTAAAGTGGGGCTCTGTTTTCAGAGTGGAGTATGTACTTTCCCAAGTTTTGGAGGGTTTTTTGGCAGCTGTTTTCAGGGACACCCACCAGGGATCTCAATTCCTTCAAGGTCTTTTGAGAGGCTTTGCCTTGTCTGTGCTCTGGTTTGTTGGATACCACAAGTACTCCTCTCTGTCCTGAAACTGTGAGGAGGATCCCTGCTTCACCATGGCAATAAAGTTCTTTCTGAAACTGGGATCTGAGTATGGGTAAAGCAACAAAGTCCTGCCTCAGAGATAGCAGAGAGAACTCTGCAGTCTCCCCAGATGCCCTTACCACTTGTGGGCTAAGTGTTCTGGAAACAGCAGTCAGGTGGCTTCCTGCTGGGTGGCTCCCCAGGCTTGTTTCTGGTTTCTGGGGCTGTGGCTGCATTGAGGACTGTGTGGGTTCTGGGTTTCACACTCACTCTGCTACAGCAGAGTTTTCCTGCTGGCCTTTCAATTGTCCTTGTCTGGAAACCACCCTCACTGCCATAAACCCAGGTGTCCCCAGGGACCCAGGCACCCTGTAGGCTGTTTCTGAATGGCTGAAGCTGGTTCGTTCAGGCATGGTGCAGCCCAGGTTGTGCAGCCCAGGTTGTGCAGTCCAGGTTGTGCTGCAGGCTTTTCAAACCCTGGTGTAACAGACTTTTTCCCACAGATTTTTCCAAGTTGTCTTGGGTGGGAAAACTGTTTCACTCAAGTCTTTCTGTGAGTTCTGCCACCCTAGAATTTGGTTAAACTAATTATTTAAGGATATTTAGAGTGATCTAGGGGAGAACTGCCAGGATTTCCTGCCTTTGCTCCACCATCTTGCATCCTGAATTTTTTTTAATAATATTTTATTTTTTACAATTACATGTAAAGAACATTTTTGACATTCAGTTTTTAAAAAATTTTGAGTTCCAAATTTTCTTCTTCCTTTTCTCCTTAAGACAGCAAACAATTTGATATGTGTCAGTCACATAAAACATATTTCCATAATAGTCATGTGAAAGAAGAAATAGAGCAAAAGGAAAAAAAACACAAAAAGGGAAGTGAAAATAGTTTGATTCAATCTGAATTAATTTTCCATCTGTTCTTTCTTTGGATGTGAATTGCATTTTCCATCATGAGGTTTTTGAAATTGTCTTGTAGCTTTGTAATACTGAGAAGAGCTAAGTCAATTATAATTGATCATTGAACAATGTTCCTGATACTATATATAGTGTTTCCTTGTTCTACTTCACTTTGCATCAATTTATACAAATCTTCCCAGGTTTTTCTCAAATTTGCCTGCTCATCATACCTTATTGCACAATATTACTATTATGTAATGATAATGAAGAAGATCATGACTTCAGGGAGTTGATACCATGACAAGCAAGTGAATGGGATTTGAGTGAGGGAGTGCTGTGCTAAATCACTAGCCTCTCTTTATCCTCTGGAGTCATATGAATCAGGATGCCTGGAGGTGACACTGGATAGTATATTACATATACTACAGCCTGTTTGGTCATTCCCCAACTGATGTGCATGCCCTCAATTTCTAATTCTTTGCCACCTCTAAAAGAGCTACTATGAAGTGAATAGTTTCTAAGGAAACTCAAAAGACCTCTGTGAACTGATGCAGAGTGAGGTAAGAAGAATTAAGAGAACAATTTATACAATTATAGCAACATTATGGAGAAAAACTACTTTGAAAGACTTTTATATCTGTGTTAAATGCTATAAAGATGAAACACACTACTCAGTTCTTGCTAAGTTCAAGTATGTTAAGGAAAAATAATAGGGGTCAGGGGAAGGTAAAGGAAAATGCCCTTGTAGTATTAGATAGTAAACTATAATAATCATTAAAATTACTCAGTGTTTCTTCAAAAATAGAAGAGTTGATCAATCAAACAGATTAAGCATAGACCCAATCGACAAGTAGCATAGTGCTAGAAAATCATGACAGTAACTAATGAGGTAAAGATTTCCTTCCAGAAGCTTAAGTGACTAAAATTTTAACCACTCCATGTGGTCCTTGGGGAGAGAAGAAAGATGGTTTTATCCCCTTTTCTATCCTTCAAAGAATAACAATGGTATAGTTGAGGTAGCCATCTGTGTCTTTCTAATGAGTCATTCATTTCCTGTTGTAGAGATAATTGGGTTCAATATACAGTTGTTTGCTGAAAATGATGCCATATAACACTGGGGAGAGAATATAGTAATCTGACATAGAATAAAAATATGCCTTCCTTTCAAATAAATATTCTCACCATGATTTCCTATAGCTATTATTCAGTTACCAGAAAATAAGCCTACTGAACAGCCCAAAGGAACTATATTTCAGGAATCTAGCATTTCACACTAAAATAGACCTCATCTGCCTTAGGCATGCCCTAGCTACAAAGGTACCATTTGAAAACAAAGCAATCCACAGATACATTTTCTTCTCCTGAGTATGAATAGTAGTGTTAATGAGCAAGAATAAGAAATGAAGTATCAATCACAAGAAAAGAATGTTTGCTATGGAAGCAATTGCATTTTAACCTTCCATGGGAATACTATTTTGCTTTTATGAAACAAAGCTGAATTGGGGTTTTAGAATTGCTATCTTTTCCTTTTTTCCCTTACATTAAATCCATTTTCAATACCTCAAAATGTGATGGTAGAACCTAGGGAAATTTTTATCATTTGATTAAATATCATTATTTTGTAGTACTCCACTTCATTGTTTTATGTTTAATCTTACATTATACTCACCAATATATCTCATATGGAAAACCAGGAGGGAGAAAAGAG
Source organism: Macrotis lagotis (assembly GCF_037893015.1). Lineage (NCBI taxonomy): Eukaryota > Metazoa > Chordata > Mammalia > Peramelemorphia > Peramelidae > Macrotis > Macrotis lagotis. The sequence goes on along the minus strand of NC_133663.1, from coordinate 226,687,638 downwards.
GCAAGAAAGGCTAAAAAACTTTTAAAATATTCTTTTCAGCAATGTGTTCAAAAAAGTTGTTTGATAGCTCCTTGAAAAAAATCATTTAAACTTTTACATTATTACCACTTGAACAGATCAGTAGAATCTAGTTAGAGGATCAAAATGACATCACTATGTTGGGGGCAGGGTATATGTCCAATTGTGTCAATCAGACTAATATTAGCTCAGAATATTTTTGTACAGGTTGGGCACAAATAATCCATATGAAAATTTGGAGCAGAGATACTTCTAAATTTGTGCATCTCACTTTTTTTTTTATTAAGGCATTGGGTTAAGATGACTTGACCAAGAACACACAGCTAGTAAGAATCAAGTGTCTAAAGCTGGATTTGAACTCTTGGCCTTTCTGACTCTAGGACCCTGCTGGATCCACTACACCACATCTCACATTTCTTTTGAGCTCATAGAGCTCCCACAACTGTCCCAATATTTCCATGTCTCAAAATCAGTTTCAAAGTTCTTCAGAAAAACCTTGAGAGTGTCCTTGTATTGCTTCTTCTGGCTTCTGTATGAAGGCTTGCCTTGTGTAGAAAACAAAATAAGAATTATTTACCTAATTTAAAGACAGCGTTCCCAGAAACCTTATGTGGCCAGACCAAGACACTAAATAGAGCTGTAATCTGGCATAAGAAACATTTTTCTGCTCTGTGTATGTGCTTCTCAGGAATGAATTGCATAGAATTATCATTTTATTTGAAATCCAATGAAGTATCCCAATGGAACTGCTTAAAGGGCTTACTGGATTTCCCATCTAGAATGTTCTTTCTCTTTCATATTTAAATTGTGCTCCTTCCTCAAGTCCATCTCTGTCATGAAATCTTTTGAGGTTCTGATAGTTCCAAACGCCTGTGATTCTCCTTAGAAACTTTACTCATCTAAGAAATGTGAAGACCAGAAGAAAAAATAATTGTAACAGCAACAGCAAAATTCAACACAGAATGTTAAATGAAGTTTCATCCACGAAGTTTCTTGGCATTTATCAAATGATTCAACAACAAACACTGATATTACTTTATCAGAGAAAATGACAAAAAAGAAGAGGATATTAAGGATATTAAGACTTTTCATATAACTGACAACTGAAATTTTCTATATCTGTTTGTCTTCTATTTGTATTCTCAGCATTTATCATATTGCTTTGTACATAGATGTACTTCATTCATTCATTCATGCCCTGTTTATTTTCCTACCAAAGGCTTTCACCAAATATGTGCCCCTCCCCCCAAAATGATATAACTGATGAAAATGAAAACATATATTCTTCAATTTAAAATGGAGTATGATCAGTTCAAATGGAAGGAATAACTTAGGAAGAAAACTAGGAAAATATAGGTAAAAATGGGAATTTCCATCTTACTCCCATTTAATATAAATAAGAAAGTTCAGACATCTATTGAATTAATAAATCAAATTTTGAAAAATAAGTATTGAATTTCAAAAAATCATAAGAGTTTGGAGTTATTTAATAAAAGCAAAGTGATGCTACAAAAGAAACATCTTTTGAGTGGTTGAATAACACACAACTTTGGTCCTATCATAGCAAAGTAAATCAGTTCAGAATTAGATATTCAAGAAATAGGCCAGTTGAGTGATGTTAGATGTACTAGTTGTTCTTGGTGGGGTGGGAGGGGTGGAATTTTTTCCCCTCTTTCTTCTCCCAATCCCAACCATTAATCAGTTCAGATGAACTTAAGAACTTTCAATTTGGAAAATCTAGAGTTCCCAATAGTGACAGCAGCTGAACCTCTGGAGCAATAATAATGTTCCTAGATCTATAGTGTTTCCATGAGGAGGAAAGGCAGCTCCAAAAATCCTACAAGAAATAGCAGAGAACTGTATCTGATGAAAATGTCATGGTCATTCCATGAAAGGAAAAAAAAAGATTTTCTATTAGGCAGAATCTGTGCATTTGTCTTTTTGGCTATGAATGCTTTCTGAGTTTGAGCACATTCTCTCTAGTGATCTTATATTTTCAGTAGAAAGTAAATTCCTGTATTGGGGAAATATTTCTGTAACAATTCCTCTTTCTATAACTATATGATAAATATCCTTCTTTAAAAGCTAATTAAATTTACTAATAATTACTAGGGAGTATCTTGGTGGGGGCTCAGGAGCATATTGATAGAAACTCAGTCCCTTTGGTGTTACTTCAAAGACTTTGAGGAGAGAAGTAACCAACCTCTGAGAACCTGGTCTATCAATGTGAGTGGGTATTGGTGATTTGATCATATAGGAGTTGTTACACAAATATTCTAAGATGGTGAGGAGAATTTAAACTGGTCTGAGATAGTAAGCAAGTATCTAATTCAAAGGAGTAAGAAACTAGTACTATACAAAAAATATGGAATTCTGTTTCTGGCCTTTATGAAAGAAGGTGAAGGAGAAGATTCAAAGACATGATCTGAATAAGGAGAAGCAAAAGATTTGGTGACTAGTGAAAAATGTCAGAAATTGGCAAAATTTTGGGAAAATTGCAGAAATTTTGAAGGAGGCTTTCCATTTCCAATATAAGCTCTATGCTAGTCTTAGAAAAGTAAAGAAAATGAGGGGGGTTGAAGAATCAAGGACAATTAAGGAGGCTATAATAGTATTAAGGAAGATTAAAGAGGATCAATGAAAATTATGGAATATAAACTGAAGAAATACAGAATAAGGAAGGATAAAGATAAGGTAACTGTTAAGACTAGGCCAGATAAGGGGATCTTTGTGGGTAGGATATATTGCTCCCAAAAGGAGATTGGTTAAAAAAAACAGAAGGGAAGATAGACATGGATGAGTATTCATTCAATTTAATAAAAGAAGGTAAATGAGGATATTGAGAGATAATATTTGGCTATAAAAATATTGAGAGATAAAAATTGGCTATAAAAGTTTTAACTAAGTATGTAAGGTTGTTATATAGACAATCACTTATAGTTGAAAAATAAAAACAAGCCAAGATTGAAAATGAGAAATATTATTGAGTAGGGGGAACTATGCATTAACTTGTATCTTGTATTTCTCCCAGAACCAAATGACATGTTTTAATAAAGCAGGAGATATCTTGAGACAGAAAAATGTTGTAACCATTTTGAATTTGTAATCTTGTAATCTTGTAATTTTCCTGTTTGATTGTGGGGGGGGTTGTTTTCCATTCTGTGTTGGCTCTTTGTGAACTCCATTTTCTAAATCACTTTGGACTTTAACAGTAAGCCTGACCTTGGTCCTGCCCTTTAGGGCAGGAGTATGCCCAGTGGATAATGGACAACACTCACGAGCTGTACTAATGAATGCTGCTTATATGCAATGATTGATACTTCGCCTCAGGTATTAGTCACTCCTTAAGAGCCACCCCTGTGTCATGTGGAAAGACACACCTATACCAGACAGGTGTTTAAAGCACTCTTCAAGTATCACCTTTGCTCCTCCCATCACAAAAAAGTTCTTAAGGAATCATTACTTCCTCAGTGGACTCTTTGCTATTCACCTCCTGGCTGGACTGCCTATCTTCCCTTTCCTCTTCCTTTTTCTAGGCTGAATCCACCTGCTCAAGCAATTGCTGCTGAACTCATGTGTTCCAGCTCTATGTGGTAGAACCACATCTATCCCTTGTTTATCTTCCTTAACAGTCTTTTGTATTCTCCCACAACTGTCTCTTTAAATTATCTTCTTTGCTTTTGTCCCTCAGCCATCTCCTATCTCATTAAAGTACCTAAACTTGATTCCCCACGATTACTCTCTCTCAGAGTTCAGTGGTTTACTGCCTTCACTTTAGCCATTCTATCCCTCAACTTCTGCTACTCACCTTGTCCTTTAAGAAACTCACTATATTGCTGCTTTTCCAAAGAACCTAATTCATAAACTTTTAAGTAAAGAGAATATTTTATAACTTGTGAAACTTTTGTGCAACTTGTAAATAAAAGTCTAAGTCTTTCTTACCTCCCTGAGTCAGTTCTGTGATTTCCTCACAAAATGAACCACAACGGTCCTCCTCTTTGGCAACATCATCTATGTCCCAAGTATAGACTAATCTCCCTATGGAGAAGGTGAAGAAATGGAAGAGTTTCTCATATTCTAAGTGACTGACTAGCAAAAATTAAGTATTTCTAAGAGAAACAGAAGCAAAAGGAACAATGGTGAAAAGACTAAACTAATGTGGAGGAAAAGAGACTTAGTCCATGTTAGAGAGTGGAAAATTGTTAAATAGATGGGAACAAGAAAAAAAAGTACAACTATCAATCAAATCTTGAAAACAGATTTGAGTCTCCCCCTGAAATGGTTAAGTTGGATATTCTGAAGAGGAAGAAGTTTCTTGTCTTTCAAAGAATAATAAAATAGAGCCACAAAAGCTATTAGATGAGTCATCGAGCAGTGGGTATCAAAGGAAGAAGAGATTAATATATTGTAGGGTGATTACCAGTTTAGACACTGAGGCATTTGTTAATCTATTAACAATAGGGAGGGATGTTGTCTTCAGTATCCCTATCAATATTTCCTATTGCTATTATTTAGTTACCTGAAAATATGGTTTCTAAATTGCACCCCACCCAATCGCCATCTCCCATGTATCCAATTTATAAAAGGATTTCCCCAAACTTATCAAAATGGAAGACAACTACCCATTTCTGTGAGCTAAATGAACACTAATTTCACTGCCACAAATAACCTAACATTATAGACAATTATTGTAAAATCTTGGATAGAGATTGAAGCCCAAAGGGGCACAATTTTTCTCATTGGTTTTTCGCTTGAAGGCAAGGGATGAAGTAGAAAAAAATAATTTGGGAAGTAAACAACTAGTTAAAGATGCTATAATTGAGGATGGTATTTATATTTCTGGACCATGGTTTAAAAATCTAAGATGACTAGATTCCAACCCAGAAATGGAATGTGCCTAATAAAGACCTTAACAAATAACCTAACAAAGGGCAATCTAATAAAAAAGAACTTTAAACTAAAATGAAGGAAGAAGAGTGTCTATATATTTTTTCCAAGTTACCTGCCATAGAATGTAGATACAAAGAAAGAAAGACAATTGAAATATTTAGACATTTACAAGACAATATCCAAGAAAAGAGCCAGTAGTCAAGACAACAAGCATTTAAATGCCTACAAGTCATAAGACACTGTGGCAATACAAAAAGGCAAAAAGACAATACCTGAACTCAAGGAGAAAAGTCTAAAAAGGGAGACAATATGAAAACAACTATGTACAACCAAAATGGAGAGGGGGAAGTTAAAGATAATCAACAACACAAAAAAAGTTTCTAATATTAAAGGAGTTTGAAAAAGGCTTCTTTGAAAAAGGTAAAAATTAAATGAGGCTTGAGGAAAGCCAAAGAGAATATTCAAAGCATGTGGAATAGACAGTGAAAAATAATCAGTCAGTAGATGCAATATCTTGGTTGAGGAACAGCAGGACCAGTGTTCCTGGTCACAACTTAGGGGTGAGAGGAAGATATATTCTTGAGAATGAGAGGAGATCAGATTTATGAAAAAGTCAGTAAACTAGACAAACTTTTAATTAATCTGATTTTTTAAAAAAAGAAAGAAAATAACCAAATTACCATATCAAAGCCAGAAAAGGGAGGAGGAAATTAAAGAGATAATTCAGACCTACTTTACTGAACTGTATGCCAATAAATTTAATAACCTGAGTGAAATGGATAAATATTTACAAAAATACAAACTTCCCAGATTAACAGAACAGGAAATAAAATACTTAAATAATCCCATTTCAGAAAAAGAAATTGAAGAAATCATTAATAAACTCCCTGAGAAAAAGTCTCCAGGTTCAGATGTATTTATAAGTGAATTTACCAAACATTTAAGGAATAATTAATTCAAATTTTACATAAACATATTCTGTATAAAAAATAAGAATTCTGCCAAATTCCTTTTATTACACCAAAATGGTCTGATACTTAAACAAGGAAGAATCAAAACAAAGAAAATTATTGACCAATCTCCCTAATGAATATGAATATTGATACAAAAATATTAAATAAAATTTTAGAGACTAAAGCAAGTTATTATTAGGATAATATCCATAATCAGGTAGGATTTATACCAGGTAAGCAGGGATGGTGTAATATTGGAAAAACATTCAACACAATTGAACATATCAATAACAAAACCAATAGAAATCATATGATTATTTCAAAAGATGTTGAAAAAGCCTTTGACAAAATACAATATCCATTCCTATTAAAAAATATAGGGTGGCTAGATGGCGCAGTGGATAGAGTACTGGCCTTGGAGTCAGGAGTACCTGAGTTCAGATTCGGCCTCAGACATTTAACAATTACCTAGCCATGTGGCCTTGGACAAGCCACATAACCCCATTGCCTTGCAAAAAAAAATAAAAATACTAGAAAGTTTAGTAATAAATGGAGTTTTCTTTCAAATAAGTAGTATCTATCCAAAATCATCAACAAATATTATAAGTAAAGGGCATAAATTCAGAACATATCCAATAAAATCAGGAGTGAAATATGGATGCCCATTATTGCCATTACTATACAATATATTAGAAATACTAACTTTAACCTTAAGAGAAGAAAAAAGAAATGAAAGGAATCAGAATTGGCAATGAAGAAGCAAAGTTCTCACACTTTGTAGATGATATAATATACTTAGAGAACCTGAGAAAATCATCTAAAAAATTCCTTGAAATAATTAACAAATTCAGCAAAGTAGCAGGATGTAAAATAAACCCACATAAATCATCAGTATTTCTATATATGAACATCAAAGCCCAAGAGGAAGAGCTAGAAAGAATATTTAAAGACACTAATTACTTAGGAATCTACCTCCCAAGAAAAACCCAGAAACTGTATGACCACAATTATAAAATTCTGCTTACCCAAATGAAGTTAGATCTAAATAACTGGAAAAATGTCAATTGCTCAAAGTTAGATTGAGTTAATATGATAAAAATGACAATTCTACCCAAATTAAATTACTTATTCAGTGCCATACCAAACTACCAAATAACTATTTTACTGAGCTAGAAAAAATGGTAACAAAATTCTTCTGGTGCAACTAAATGTCAAAAATAGCAAGGAAACAGTCAGTAAAGAAGAAGAGACTTAATATAAATGGGAGCATGGGGATGATAGAAGGGGAAATCTGTTAAAAATGAAATGAAACAGGATCAAATATAGGTAAACTTGCCTTGGGAAGGAGCATCATTAGATGAGATGGGTGAAGAAGATCTTGTCAAAAGGTATTTAAGCATTGTGAGATAAGGACAATATAACAGAGCTATTGACAAATGTCCTTGGGGTTTTTTTCCAGTGAAATATGAGACAAGGTTCTCATCTTAGTGTGTGAAGGAAACATAGGAGGTTTTAGGAGAGAAAAAGTTTTGGAAAAATCACCATGGTGAATGGGATAATGAGACAATTAAAGAAATATAAAAGCCAACTGGACTTTGATTTCTGGGAACATTCTAGAACACATTATTTTATTACATTAATTTGTTTTTATTTTGATACAGAAAACATATTAAGAAAAACTATCTTGCAACATTTTCTTTTTGTGCCTCATAGGTTTCAGAGTAGTGGGCAATTAGAAATTGAGACAAGGGAAGAAAAGTGTTAATGCTTTTGATGTGGACCAAATGAATGGGAGTATGTAGTAAAATACAACAATCATTTCTAATAATAAAAACTATAGTATAATTTTTAGTGTATAAACTTGATATAACTGAGGACATCTATTGTTTCTTGTAGTTTAGTGCCTGTGGGAACTTCATCTGTGGGAAGAAAGGATTTCTTAGACTTCTATTTATGGGCATCCATGAAGTAAAAATCATTGCCTTAATTCTCAAGAACATGGACACAACTTTAAAGATAGTCATAAAACATCAAGAAAAGATGCTGTGCTTACAAAGAATAAATAAGGCTTCATTAAGAATAACTCATGGCAGGGACAGCTAGGTGGTGCAGTGGATAAAACACCGGCCCTGGAGTCAGGAGTACCTTGGTTCATATCTGGTCTCAGACACTTAATAAGTACCTAGCCATGTGGCCTTGGGCAAGCCACTTAACCCCATTTGCCTTGCAAAAAAGCAAACAAACAAACAAAAAAAGAATAACTCATGGCAAGCTACTTTCATTTCCTGTTTTGATAGGAATTAATTAACTAGTAGATGAGAATTCTGTGAATATATTTTACCTGAGTTTTAGAAAAGTTTTTGATAAACTATCTCATAGTATTCTTGTGGAGAAGGTACAAAGATGGATTAAATGAGGTTACAATTAGATAGATTCAGAATGGGTTGGATAGATGGACGAGATACATTCTTTAAGGTTTAATGTGTATATCAGTATATGGCAGAATGTCTCCAGAGAGACTTGGTGGATAAGAAATAAGCATTTATATTGAACTTACTATGCACCAGGAACCATGCTAATATGCTTTTACAAATAATTATCAAATGAGATAACAATCTTATAAGAGAGGAGCTTTTATTATCCCATTTTTATAATTGAGGAAATTGAGGTAGATGGTCCAGGGACACAGCTAGTAAGTATCCAACCAAATCTGAAATCAGATCTTCTGACTCTAAGCCCAGGCCTCTATACAATGTAAACATTACATAAAATCTGTGCTAATACCAGAGCTGTTTAATATTTTTTATCAGTTACCTAATAAAAGTATAAGTATCCTCATGTTCTTCAAATCTGCAAATTACAGAAAACTTGTAGGGCCAAATAATAAGATGGATGACAGGATTTGAAAGGATCTTGACTGATATCTAACAAGATGAAACTCAATAGGGAACAATGTAAAATCCTTGATATTGAGTGCAAAAGCTCAGCTTCACAAGTATAGTATAAGATGGAGAATGATTTGACAGCATTTGTTTTTTTAAAAAGGCTGGATTTGAACTCATGTCCTCTTGACTCCGGGGTAAGTGCTCTATTTATTACATAGTTGCCTTTCACAAATATATATATACATATATATATATATATATACACACATATATATAAATATATATAATTATATATATAAATATATATATATATACATATATAAATAAATATATATACATATATATGTATATGTAGTTTTATTATTACTAGCTGGTTAAGATAAGGGTGGGGAGAGAATTGGGGTGAGGTGACTTGTCCAGGGTCACACAGCTAATAAGTAACTAAGGTCACATTTGAATTCAGATCTTCCTGACTCCAGGGCCAGCACTCTACCTAAGGTTTAGTAAAGCCATTGGATACCACCCCTTTGTTCTTTTAAAAAAAAAATTCTAAACTTAAGAAATAAAGTAAGCATTTCCTTAATGCAGTGGAATAGAAAAAAAAAGATTTCTTCTGATCATTATTACCACCAAAGGATACTTCACTTTCCATGTGACCTTGGACCAGACACTAAACTGCTCTGAGTCTCAGATTCCTTATTGACACGTGATAGAGTTGTATTATATGTCTTCTGAGGTGCCTTCAATTCTAGATGTATGACCGCATGATCCTAAGACATCAAAAGTGTATCTCTGCTGGCTCTGAAAGTCCTATATAGAAAACTGAATATGTGAAGGGACAGATACTGTTTTTATTTCTTCTTTTAACTTCTGTTTCTTTTGAAAAGAAAGAAGGATATGAGAGGAGTACAAGCTATCTAAACAGATCATTTCAAAAGTCAGCATTCAGTTTTCTGGATCATGGCTTAATGATACCAAAGTGGTGAGCTCCTGGGAAGAAACAGGGTGTGTTCCTCATTAGTAACTGAGAAGCACTTGTTGATTTGATCATTAGGGTTTTAAATGGAAAATAGAGAGGGAGGGAAAATGTCAAGATAAAGGTCTCAAACAAGATATTTTAGAAGATACCTACTATGATACAGAAGTTTATCATATCTGGGAATAAAATGAGACTATAAGGAAACTAATGACTCCTGTTTAGAGCTTTGAAATTTGAATTGACTTGATTTTTTGCCTGAACCTATGATTTTATCCATGTAGGGATCCTCTCAAGGAGAAAATTTTCTCTGTCAAAGCAGATTGTCAATTTGTAGTCTTAGAGTGTTGCCTGGGACTTCACCTCATAGCCATGATATATCAGAGACAGTTCAGGTTATCTTCAATTAAAGACCAGCTTCCTATACACTATCCCACTCTGCCTCTTAACTCCCAAATATATTATTGTTACATATAACAACATATTTCCATGTCACTCAACAGTTTTCTGATTCATAGCAATTGATGAGGACTGAAATTCACATAGCACCTTATTTTTTTATTAACTATTCAATTGTGATCCTCCCATTTGATCTTCACAAAATCTCTGTGAAGTAAGTAATACAAGTGGTCATGTCTATTTTATAGATGAAAAAATTGGGGCTCACAAAGTTTAAACACTTGTTCAAAATCTCAAAGCTAGTATGTGACAGAGCTGCAACTCAAATTCATACTTTCTGAGGATAAGTCCAGTTCTTTACTTATTATGCCATATTGCCTCTTTTGATGATACCATACTTTTTGAGTATGAGCAGTAAACAAAGTAAACCTAATATTTTATCACAAGGAGATAAAAACATATAGGTAACAGTAAAATTTAGTAGATTGGGATTCCTAACTTGAATGTGGAAATAGGCAAGCTAATTTTGTTTAAAAGAAAAAAAGGTAGGGGCAGCTAGGTGGCATAGTGGAGAAAGCATTGACCCTAGAGTCAGGAGTACCTGGGTTCAAATCCGTCTCAGACATTTAATAATTACCTAGCTGTGTGGCCTTGGGCAAGCCACTTAACCCCGTTTGCCTTTCAAAAACCTAAAAAAAAAAAAGAAAAAGAAACAAAGGTAGTGATATGATGCAATGGATTCAGTGCTGGTTCTGAAGTCAGGAAGACCACAATTCAAATCGTGCCTCAAACATTGACTACTTGTGTGACCCTGCTCAAGTGACTTAACCACTATCTCAGTTTTTTCATCTGTAAATGAGGAATAATAATGACACCTATCTCCCAGGGTTTTGGTGAGAATAAAATGAGATAATATTTTCAAATTACTTTGTGAAATTGAAAGTACTACATAAAAGCTAATTATTATAAAAGAAACATCTAGTTAAAAGAACAGGAATTAAGTACATTGTATGTCAACATATTATATAGTTACATGGAAAGATACAAATCTGAAAGTGAGGTCCTGGTGGAGATTATTGGATGAGAATAAGAGCTTTTTGTTATGGAGAGCTAATCATATCAAACTCAAATAGAAATGGTATACATATTGACTTGGAAACCACAAATTAAAATTATTCATGTTATATTGAATTTGTATTTATTTCGTTAAATATTTCCTGATTTTATTTTTAATCTGGTTTGGACTGTTCTCCATGGCTTGCTATAGACTAATGATGCTTCCTTAATATAAATGATGAAATGAACACAGTGGCAAGATACGACAGTCATCTGAGGTTTTGATCCTCTTGGGAATCTCATTTTATTCCTAGACAGCATCTGATAAATTCTTGACTTTCATTACTGACAATTTTATTTTGCAGAAGTCAGAAGGCACAAGGAACTGCTATGCTAGAATTAATTATAAGCAACTAAGATAGAATCTTGAAAGAAAGTGGCCATGTCATCATAGCATTCATAATATACAAAAAAGGAAACATTGGGAATTAACATACTGTAATGGAAATTAACATTGGATTTGTAGTCAAAAGATTTGAATTCAGGAGGCAGCTAGGTGGTGCAGTAGATATAGCACTAGCCCTGGAGTCAGGAGTACCTGAGTTCAAATGGCCTCAGACACTTAATAATTACCTAGCTGTGTGGCTGTTGGAAAGCCACTTAACCCCATTTGTCTTGCAAAAACCTAAAAAAAAAAAAAAGATATGAGTCAATTCTTGGTCTAGTGAGTTTGGCCAAATAACCACTCAGCATTTTTTTCTTTCATTTATAAATTGAGATGATAATACTAATTTTGGTGGTGATGTTCAGTCATTTCAGTCATGTCTGATTCTTTGTGATCCCATTTGGGATTTTCTTGGTACATACATTGGAGCAGTTTTCCATTTCCTTCATTTTACAGATGAGGCAAAGAGAATTGTGACTTGTCCAGTATCACACAGCTAGTAAATGGGTTCTTGCCACCAAACCTGGCACTCTATCCACTGTACATTTCATAAGAATGAAGTTTTTTAAGCAAGGATTCAGCCTCTTCAGACCAATGCTGTAAGAATATCAATTTGGCAGCTGGGAAGAAGATGAATGAATGATCAGAGAGACTGGAAGCAAGGCAATCTGTTTGGAGGCTATGACAGTAGTCCAGGGGAGAAATAAGGAGAGCCTGAACTAGGGTCTTGGCTGCTCTGAGAGGAGAGAAGGCTTCAGATGTGTGAGATAATGTTGAGATAAAAGAAGAGAGACAGAAACAAAGAGAAATACACACACACACACACACACACACACACACACACACAGAAACACACAGAGAGACAGAGAGACAGAAAGGAGAGAGTGACAGAAACAGAGAGAGAGAGAGAGGGAACTCACAGATTATACAACTTGCAATTCTGGATGAATGGAAGGATAGAAATGTCTTCAATGGAAATATGTAATTTAGGAGCAATCAATTTATGGATAAATATTATGAATTCTATTTTGGAAATGTTAAATTTGAGATACTACAATAGAATCAAATGGAAGTGAATAGAAAGTAGCTAATGATGAAAGACTCGGGAACTCATGTGAGCTAATAAGATCACAGAGAGAGTATATATATAGAAAAGAAAAAGATTGCATTGGGTCCCTAGATTTGGCAATTAAAAGATAATTGATGATTTTGAAGAGAGCATTTTTTATCAAATGATAATATCTAAAACTAAATTGGGGTTTTGAAGCATCTTCCTTATGATCTCTGGATCCTATTCATAAACTTGAATCAGGATCTCAAACTGAAATGGACACTTATGAACAAATTCAATAATCTGATGATATGTGACAGTAAATTTCCCAACCTCATATCCATAATAAAGGCAATATTTTAGAACCAGGGATTATGGATGCATGAATTCCACTTTTGTTTCTTACTTTCCTCATTCCCTTTCATTAAATGAAGCCAGAGGAACTTGAGGTTGAGAAAATTATAGGGTTTGAGATCCTTATAATTCTTATGTAGCTTCTTTATTTCCATTCTGCAATGAATTTGCAAGAACAACAACCCATGAGAGACTTAAGTAAGACTTTCTAACCCTAAGTTTTCTTGGCAAAGATACTGGAGCAGTTTGCCATTTCCTTCTCCAGATCATTTTACAGATGAAAAAAATGGAGACAATGTTAAGCGACTTAGCTAGTAAGCCTAGATTTGAAGTTGTTTTCTTGACTCCTTGTCTGGTGCTCTTTCCATTATACTACCTAGCTATTCTGATTGGATTGAGTGATATTTAAATCCCTTCTAAGTTCAAATTGCCAGTAGTATAATACTATCAATTTTTCTCAAACTGATTGTCTTATAATAACATTTCTTTGAATTTACCTTCTTAGAAAATGAAATCTTACTGTTCTTTGGAAATTATGAAAAAACATTTTTAAAATGGAGTACATCTATCAGGCATTTCACTCCATGGTAAAGGTTGTTTAATTACACAAAGAAAAACATAATTCTAAAATATAAACTCATTTGTAATTGATTAGTGGAAGATTATGATCATTATCACCTCAAAAACAGTAAGTGGTAGTGGAAAGGAATAAAATGTTTACAGAAAATTTGGTGAGGAACTCAATCATTATAGATCATTCTTTTTTATGTTTTTGACTTTTTTTAGGTTTTTGCAAGGCAATGGGGTTAAGTGACTTGTCCAAGGTCACACAGCTAGGTAATTAAGTGTCTGAGGTAGGATTTGAACTCAGGTACTCCTGGCTCCAGGTCCGGCGCTCTATATAGCCACATTTTTGAGGTCATTTAAGAAGGACAATGGAGACATGAAAAAATAAAATAGTCGTGATTTTTTGGGGGGAGGGAAAATTCTTTTCTCCATCAGTGTCAAGGTAGCTACCACTTTTGGGCTCTACCATCATAGACACACTGTGATGTATAAGGAAGAGAAAACTACTTCAGCAAACAAAAGCTGAGAATAAAAGTTGAACTGGGGAGAGGGGAAGGGGAAATGACTAATCCTTTATATAGTACCTATATAGCCAGACACTATCCCAAGCACTTTTACAAATATTATCTCATAGGATCCTCACAATAACCCTGCAAGATAGGTGCTATAACTATCTCCATTTTATAAATGAGGAAAGTGAGACAGTAGAGGTTGTAACTTATCCAGGATCACACAGCTAGAAAGTATCTGAGAAAGGATTTGAGCTCAGGACTATTGATCTAGCTTCTCCTACTGCTCATTTTGGCAGGGAAATTACCAAGGCTTACACTTTCTAATAAAATGGAAGCCCTCCAGGTCTATTTGCATACCCTGCCTGTTTCTGGGTATTTCTATTTATCTGACTCCACTGAAAAAAGTATTGAGATCTCTGGGTGTTTCTCCTATACCATTTCTCTGAAATATCCGTGTAAAATTAAATTATTTCAGAACAAAATACAAAGTGATTTGAAGATTGTGGTACACAAAAGATAGAACTCCTCAATGCCAATTTCCTGTCTGTTTCATGAAAAAATTCCCCTAAGAAAACTTACTTCTCTCAAAATCCAACTAGACTGTTGCTACACCAGAAACCACCATTTAATTGATGATCCACTCCTGGGTATTGCCGTGCACTCTTCTGACCTTTAAGAAATTTTTTCCATTTACCCCTCAGTTGAACTCTGTTACATGCACCATATCCCTAAATTAAAGTGTGTGCTACTTGAAAGCAGGGACTGCCTTAATTTTCTATTTGTATCACCAGAACTTAGCACAGGGCTTGGAGCATTTTAAGCATTTAATAAATAAATGTGTTTCCATTCTTCCAGAGAAATTGCAAATCCAACAAAATAGCAAGCATTTATTTACATGACACTGAAGTTATCTTTTAAACCTGAAGTACTGTAGAGCAAAACCTACTTGCCTATTCATCAGAATCCAATGTCATCTTTTAAAGCAAAAGATTTTTTTTTGAAAATCCAAAAATGATAAGGAAAAACTCTGTGCTTTGAGTAGATATTACAAAATGGCATGGACCATTTTAAACATATAATTGTATGCTAGGTTGGCCATTCAATTTTTTTTTTAGGCTTTTGCAAGGCAAATGGGGTTAAGTGGCTTTTCCAAGGCCACACAGCTAGGTAATTAATAAGTGTCAAGGCTGGATTTGAACTCAGCCACTCCTGACTCCAGGGCTGGTGTTCTATCCACTGCACCACCTAGTCACCCCCATTCAATTTTTAAGTTCTGATAAAAGCTTATGTTCTTCCAAATACCCAGGACATTTTGAAAAATTAAATGACTTAATAAAATCAGGTAAAATTATTTGTCTGAACAAGTCTTTTGTTCATACAGCAAAACCAGTAGCGCCTAGCAGGACTTAACAAGTTGAATTTTCAGTCTGACAGTAAAGAAACCTTTATTAAGTGCTAAGTTTGGTTGGAACAACCACTGTACTAATTATCAATACAAATCAATAGAAAGACAGCTCATTCCATCAAGGAATGTGCCTTCTGAGGAGGCAAAGATGATATAAAAGGGGGACTGAAAAGCAGGAAGGGTTAGGTAAAGGGCACGATAGTGGAATCTGAGAATCAAAACTACATCCAAAGAAAAATGAGGGATGGTCCATTTAGGCCCCTTCTCAAGATGAAGGCCCTTGAATAGGAGAAGACAATGGGACATAGTGGTAAAGATCAGTCAGAAGCAAGAATCAGGAGAGGAACTGAGGAATTTTTTAAAATTATAGTTTATTTATTCTTACAATTACGTGAAAGAACAATCTTTAGCATTTAAAAAATTTTTTGAGTTCCAAATTTTCTCCCTCTTCCCCTCCCCTTTTTTTAAGCTTTGTTACCTTCAGGAAAGCTAGTTTGTAAAAAAGACTCTCTTTGGCAGTTTAGGTAACAAAGCCTCTCTCCTTTGGTACCTACAAGAACAGAAAGATGGGTATAAGGCTAGCAATCTGATATAAATTACACATGTAGTACTAATGTTTTTCAGATACTCTTCCCCTCAGAAATGGATGGAGGGAATTACAAGCAGCAACAGCAACTGTGGAAAAATATGGAAGTTACTTCTCTAATGGACTTACAATAAAGAATGCAATCCACCCCAGAGACAGAGCTGATGGTATGGAAACACAGACTGAAGCATATTGTTTTTCTTTCACTTTTACTTGTGAGATTTTTAATTTTTGTGGGATTATGTTCACTCACAACAAGACTATTTTAGTAATGTGTAAATAAATTAAAAAATTAAAAATTAAAAAAAAGAAATTTCTCCCCTCTTCCAAATTGAAATTTTAAAATTTTACATAAATTGCAGTGGTTCTCCCAGTGTTTCTCCCAATCTATCAGTAGACTTTGTCACGCTATGGAGGATCTCTAGATCAGCGGGGTTTGTGCCATTACTACAACTTCAGGAATTAGCAAGTCTGGATGCAGCAAAGGAAGGAGTATTGATCACAGAGCATGGTGATACCACCAAATGCTACCCTTCTTCAAGCTGATATATTTTGGGTATCTAAGCCAAGCTTTTTGTATTTTTCCCAACAGCTCCATTAAAGAGAAGATGAAGATCATAAGCCAAGGTGGAAGTTTTCCAGTCTTTATATTCATCAGGCTTATTTCCAAAACAAGAACTTGAAAGGCTCTTTCTACTTCTGAGAAGCTGTGATGGTATTTCTGGTCCTCAATATTCCCTTTCTGAGGTCTGCCTGGTAATATACCCAGATACAGATACCCAGGATAGAGCTCTAGAAACCACTCTAGTCCCCAAAACATAGGTAGGTTCTTGCTTCCAGTAGCTTCAACATGACCACTGATCAAGTTTTTAGGAACACAAAATAAATGCTCTTCTGAAAATATTGGTTTTTTTTACTCTCCTCTGGATTAGTTTAGAGCCTTGAATCCATTTTCCTTTTTGTAGGTCTTTTAAAACCAAAGTAGTGAGACTACTTACCTAAATCTGCATCTATTTACAAACTAGCTTCCTTGAAAGCAACAAAGAATCAGGTGTCTTCTCAGTGGCTAAATCATTATTATTATCAATTTGCTTCCTAGGGCCATCTTTCATGTAATTCAATTTTGGTACTTTTACCTCAGGTGATTTATTGCCTTTAGACGCTTTATTCCAACTACCCTTTTGAGCTACCTCTAACCCAAACTGGAACTCTTTATTCTCTGTGTATTTTTTGAGATGTTTCTCTATTCCTCTGGTTTGGAGAGTTTTAAACAAAGATTTACATAATTGTCTGAGAAGCATGATCCTATATTTCTTCTTTGGGTTTCAGAGTTATTGTGTGAGGTTTATGAGTTTTAGGGCTTCTGTCGTTGCTCTGTAAAGTTTCATAAGGATTCTGACTCCTATCAAGACTTGGAAAACTCTCAGAGATAATGAAAGGGAAGTCTAATGTTTTTGTCAGTAACTTCTGTCCTGGAAGCTCAAAACTGCTATTATTTAACAAGCACGAATAATGTTTTTTTTTATCTTCATTGGTAGAAGAATGCTTAAAACGGTTGCCCCCCAAAATTTCTGAAAGATTCTTGATCTCAATTTCTCCTTATTTAGGTAAATATATTATAAATTTTGCTTTTGAATATTTTTTTTTTGCTGCAGAAAGCAAATGCCCATTCTTAGCTGGAAATATCACCCTCTTTGGTCTAGGGTGCTTCTGTGTCATTTGGGGGTAATTTTAATTTGCTTTTTCATATCTTTCATTTGTCTTCACATTGGTTCTCATTTCTATGTTAGTACTCTGTCTGGCCTTTATAAGGTTTCCATTTCTTTTACATAAATTTTAATTATTTAAGGCAATGGGGTTAAAAGACCCCTCCAATGTCACACAGCTAGGCAATTAAGTGTCTGAGGTCAAACTTGACCTCCTGGGTCAGTACTCTATCCACTGCACAACCTAGCTGCCCTTCTCTTGCTTATTTTATGTGTGTCTTCATCATCACATTTTTACAGTTTTTCCTTTGATTTTGGGGCTTGGAACAAAGCTTCCTTGGAATCAGTGATGTCTGAATTCAAAGGAAGAATGACTTCTATCTTCTTACACTTAGGTAAATGAGACTTTAATCATTTAAATTGTTTCTTACAGTGGGGAAATGTAAGTTGGGGTAAGATGTCTGCCATCTTCCTGCATGTAGTTCTTGAACTTCTTGTTGCTTCCCCCTTTTTTCTAACATCCTTTTCTTTTCCCTCTTTAGGTTTCATTTCATCTTCTATTGATTACTTGGAGAGCCCCCTGCTTCTCCTCCAGAAACAGAGAACTTGGGAAACTCTCAGAGGAATTTTTTTTAAGTAAAATAAAAAAACCTTCCTATAAACATTCATCTAAATGAAGGAGCTAGGTTCTGTAATGAGATACTATTCAAACCTATCAGATACCTATTGACAATGTTATTCAAGTGGAGTAGCTTGACATAAAGTCAAAATATATTTCCACTATATATTTGTACATCATATACTTGAATGAAAAGAAGAAAAGCACAAACTTTCTGTCTAAAAAGATCTCTGTGGAGAAAGGTCATTATAAAATAAATGAAACTGCTGTTCAGTCATGTCCAATTCTTTGTGACCCCATGGATGATAGTGCACCAAGTCCTTCCATTTTCACTATCTCTTGAAGTCTTATCCAAGTTAATTTTCATTGTTTCCATGATACTATTTATCCATCTCATTTTTTGCCATCTCTTTTTTTACCTTTATTCTTTCCCAAATTAGAGTCTTATCCAATGAGTAATGTCTTATTATATGGTCAAAAGTTTTTAAGTTTCAACTTCAGTAGTTGACCTTCCAGTGAATAGTCTGAATTGATTTCTTAAAGAATCTTAAAGATTACCTTTTAAATTTTCTATGCTGGGTACCCTTGGAGATAGTACTTGGTAACTTGATTTCATTAACTAAAATTGACATTCCCTGCTGTCATCTATAATTATTATACAACCTCAATCCACCAGAGAAGTAAAATATAATTATTAATTTAGAGTAAAATTTTTAAAATGTTTTTAAGATCTAGACCTAATGAAATATAGAATTCCTGAATACCAATTTCTTGTCTGTTTTGTGAAAAAAAAATCTCAAGACAATTTTACCTTCTTTCTTTTGGTGGGTAGAAGGGGGATGCAATCTCATTTCAAAAAGTTTCATCAGAAGTATAAAATGTATTTTCCAGGGAGAAATTGCTGTTCTGTTTATGAAAACAGAACCATCACAGTAACACCGGTGCTGGAAGAAGCTGAGAAATGAAGGTCAAAGAGTAAAGAGTCTGTCTGGCAAGGCAGGTTTCTGAATGATGAATCAATACTCATATAATCAGAACCACATCACTTACTGGAGGCTGGACATGAGGGAGGAGAGAGGCACTGTGAAAAATTCACTGTCTTAAAAGAATAGCTTACTTCTTGCTATTTTTTTCTGTTTGTATTTATGGAGTTTGGGTGAAAAGTGATTATTGCTTTGTTCTCTTTTTTGATTTGAAGAAGTCCAGAGGGATGAGGGATGGAAATATGGGAAAGACAGACAAGAGAAGGTTGGAGAACTGACTCTAAATCATTAAGGGGACCAAAAAGAAAACTAAATGAGAACTAAGTAAAAAACAAAATTAATATCATAGATTTCAGTAGTGGAAGAGACTTCAAGGTCACCTAACTCAGCCCTATATTCTAGATAGGGAAAAAAGAAGGATCAAAGAAGCTATATAACTTGCCAAGGTCATAAGTTTCATGAGTAGTAGAACTGGAACTACCAATCAGGTTCTCTGTTTCTAAATAAAGGGCTCTTTTCACTAAAGACCAGGACTTCTCAGACTTTTTTTGATCTTAACATTTCTTTACATTCTCTAAAATTATTGATGTCTACTCCATTTCATGCTATTTTCCAGGCAAAAGAACACTTGTTTATGTGTAACCAGTGGTGTACTGTTAAATGTTTAAGAATTGATTCTCAAAAAAATTAAAATGAAGATGCATAATGCACTGTTGAATTTAATACATCACTTCCTTAAATCTAGATAATCACCAAAACCAAATAATAAATCAAGCCTAGATTTGTAGCAGTTGCCAATTTGTGATACACACACACACACACACACACACACACACACACATACAAATATGTATTCATACCAAAACCTTAACAATATTCTCATGAGCTAGTTACAAATTAGCTCGTGGTTATATCTGGTGATGCTATATTAAAAACAGATACATCTTAGTATTATAATAAAAATAATTTTGAGCACATGAACAGATCATGTTTTCATAATTGTTTGGCACACTAGATTAATCTGTTTCTAATTATTGAGATAAACTACTCTGATGTGTACAGGATTTTTGAAATCTTTCACTCCTTCATTCTACATTTAAGGAAACTGAAGCCAAAAGAAAGATTTGTCTAAATTTAAAATTTACAAGATTTTGTTCGAGTGTAAACCAGAACTATGTTAGATTCAAAGAATCACAGACTTGGGGTTGCAAATTCATGGGGGTCCATCTAGAACAAGGGTTCTTAACCTAGAGTTTGTGGACTGGCTTTAGGAACACTGGATAAGAATAAATTGGACGGCAATAAAAAAAAGATTACATCTCTTTTTTCCCTATCTTCTTATTGAAATTTAGCAGTTCTTGTAATCATCAATGTAGGCACACACAAAAATCTACAGTAAAGTAATATCAATGCTGGAACTTTGTTGCTTAAAGAAATTATTGATGTTTTCATTTCATATTAATTCAAAACTGATAAAATAGCCAACATAATATGAGTATAGTCTTATCAAAGACTACTCACAACTTAATGTTCTTTCTCATTAAACAACAATAAACTTCATGATGATGTCTTTAAAAAATAAAATTTAATCTAAACCTTCCTATATTTTAAATACCCTTAATACATTACATTAAAAGACATATATCACCATATCATAACTATATTTGTGATGGCAAAAATTTTTGCTAACTGAATTTTGAAATAATGAACTTAATTAATAATTCCATATATTTTCTTTTATTCATCATGACCAAAAATAATTAAGAACTGCTGCTTCTAGAGCAACCCTTACTTTAAACGTGAATTGCCTTTATATTTTCTCATCATTCATTTGGAGACCTCCTTACAGGTACTTCTGAAATAGGATTTAACCACTGAAGGGTACTAGAACTTCTCCAAGACAAACAGAGGCCTACATCCTACCCTACATTCATAAAAAATTCAAGAATTCTTGGAACCTGATGCTATTCATGAATATTGTGAGCATTTATTTTCTATACCATCTTTGCTTTACAGCTAGGAGCATGCTCATTATCTTATCAAGCTAATGGCACCTACAACAGGGGCTTGGTTAACTGTAGAACTAGTCTTTCCAAATTACTGGGTAACATGAGAAGACAGGTAATCTACGACCATGAAGGGACAGCCCCAGTTACCATATCCTCATATTTCTACTCTCTTAATTAAAAAAAACAACATAGTATTAAGAGCAGGATGCCCTTGTAAAGATTGCCTTGCTTATCCCTTCAACTTACTAAGCTTCCATTTGTCACCCATTTGCTTTTGTATTCCCTTTCAAGGAATGTGATCTTTGGATGAAAAATGAAAATACTAAATTATTATCAGAGAATTGAAACAAGGTGAATAAATGGATCACAAGAGTGTTTAGTTATCTAATGTATTCAAATCACCTGACCCAAATTAACAACATTCCAGAATATCAAAAGAATTTACAGATGTGATCACTGAACCATTTTTGAAAATCTTTAAGGAATTCTGGGGAATTTTTTACAGAACTGGAGATGGGCAAATAGCTTAATTTTTCAAGAAGAAGTAGAAAGTAGAATCTGTAAACTAATAACTGATGGAAAAAAATTCTAAAATATATAATTCAAAGAATGACTATTAAGCACTTTTAAAAGAAAGGTGAGATTCCCCCATGAGTTTATTAATTTAGAATAAGTCATGGTTAACTAAGTATTTCCTTTTCTGACAGGCTTACTAGACTGGTAGATCAGGATAATGACAATATATAATTTACATGATCTTTTCAAAGCTTAAAGATACCTCTTCTCTTTGGAATTCTATGGAGAGAGGTAAGCTGGATAAGAGTACAGTTGGAACTGGTTGTAAGACAACCCAAAGAGTGTTGTTGAATGCATTAAACTAACATGGAAAGGGATTTTTCTTTAGTGAAGTACATCAAGTCATTTATCAATAACTTGTGTGAAGGCATATATATATGTTTATCAAATTTACAAGTGACATGAAACATCATGGGATAACTAATATTTGGGTATAGAATTCCAAAAGAAATCTATAAGCTAAAATATAAAATTATAAGATTTAGAATTGTCTTAGACATCATCTTGTCTAATATCCTTACAATGGTCCAAGTCTAAGAATTTAAATTTTCAAGTATGTCATGTAAATATTAATCAACTTCATAAATAGAAGATAGGGGAAGCATTGATAGACCATATCACATATGACAAAAACCTAGGACTGAAAATTTTTGTTTTTCCACTTCATTTAAATTCAGGAAACATTCATCAAATGCTTATTATGTGCCATTTTTTGTTGTTGTTATTGTTCAGTCATTTTTTTCAGTTGTGTCTGGCTCCTTGTGACCCCATTTGGAGTTTTGTTGCAAAGATACCAGTATGATTTGCCATTTCCTTCTCCAGCTTATTTTATAGGTGAAGAAGCTGAGGCAAACTGGGTTACTGACTTTGCGCAGGATCACACAGCTAATAAGTATCTGAGGCCAGATTTGAACCAGGAAGATGAGTCTTACTCCCTTCATTTCAGTTTGCAGTACAGATATCAATATTCCCAATTGACAGATAAGAAAAATGAAATTGAGAGAGGTCAACATTTAACAAATTGCTAAAACATATGGCACTCTGATTCAAAGGCTACTGACTACTCTTTCCATGAAATCACTTTGCTTATAAACTTTAAATAAATTCAAAGTCATTTATTCTTCAAAAATCTAAATCCTTTCTAGAGGCAATTAGGTGACACTGGGTCTGGAGTCAGGAAGAACTGAGTTCAAATTTGACTTCAAATACTTAACCTGTGAGATCTTAGGCAAATCATTTAATCTCTGTTTCAGTTTTCTGATTTGTGAAGCGGGGATAATAATGGCATCTACCTCTCAGACAGTATTTATAAAATGCTTATCAAACTGTCTGATCCATAGCCAGTGTTTAATAAATCCTTATATCCTACATATCCTCTAGAAATAATTTTTTTAAATTTTACTGACTTCAGAGTGGCTTTATCTATGGGCAAGATGGGATTGTTAGAGCCATAGGAGGCAGAGTAATGTGGTGAATTAATAATATCATCTAACATTTTATATAACAATAGCAACTGATATTTATATAGAATTCAACATTATAATTCCCATTTTATAGATAAGGAAACTGAGGCAAACAGCAATTACTGGCTTTTCCAGCATCATACAGCTAAGTGTCTAAGCAGGATTTTGAAATTAGGTCTTCCTGATTCTAGGCCTAATACTTTTACTCTCAGTCACTTAACCTGCCTCTAACTGAAACTGAATTGAAAGTTTACCTCTTAAGTTTTCATTTCTTCATCTGAAAAATAAGGAAATTTTATTTTCTTAGTGGATGCCCAAATTAGAATTAGCTTGACTTCCAAAGTGAAAATGCTATAATTCTGAGTGAACAAAATTAAAAACAAAGCAAAAGAAAAATTTCCAGCAGTTTTGATTAATTTATTTATTTGAATTTCTTCTCTTTCTAAATGTATAGGTGTCAGTGAGACAACAGCACACAAATTCTCCCTAATCTCTATCTCTGCATATTCTTCCTGAATGCTATCCAGTTAGAAAGATGTTTTACAAAGATTCATAGGTCCCAGATAATGATTTGAGCATGGATATTTGTTCATTTTGATAGAAACCCATCTAATAGGGGATTGGAAATATCTTGGGGGCATGTTGAAAACTTAATGCTAAACATTCTTAGATACTGCTTTGGAAGTCCTATGGTATTAAATTGTTAAACTCTGGAAGCTAGTGCCTACTAACCTTGCTAAATTTCAAAGAAAGACCCTATTATTAGTTGATTGATAAATAAATGATTCAATCAATCATCAAGCATTTGTTAAAGATTACTATGTGCCAAATTCTGAAGTAGGTGCTGGGAAAACAGACAAAAGTAATGTAGAGAATGCATAGAGTTGAACTTTCTAATATATTGAACCTCCAAAATGAGATTCTGAGAAAGGTAAGCTATGAAAAACTAGGGGAAAAGGTCATGTGGGAAAGCTTCTTAAAATCTAAATGCCAAAAGATTCAACTACAGCTAGGGTTGTGAATATGTGGATGAATTGTACAACCTTTTCTTCACTTCTGTAAATAGAAAGTTCACATTTCACTGATTAAGATCCTCAAGATGAGATTTCAATATTTCAGTCAGCTACTGACTACTCACATGAACTTAGCAATAGTTTTTTTTTATAAGTATTGGACTTCCAATTAAAATGGATGTCAAGGGTCATAGAGAAGCCAAACTCTCCCATAGAAACCACAACAGATATCTTTTTTTAAAAAAAAGAAAGGACCTAGAAAGGCCAATAACAAAGAAAAGAAATTTCTCCATCTAGTTCAAGATTGCACAAAACACATTCAGGAGAAGGTGTAGGCTGGTAGAAAGGTCACAAACAGCATTACAGAAAGAGCCTGGGTAAATGAGGAAACAGAAGAGAACAGGAGGAAAGTCCCACCAAGGAAACAATACACTTTCTGGGAGCCAATTCGGGAAAATCAAACTTGAGGAGCTGAGTCAGAGTGAACTCCCATGAGTAACCTCAAGTCCATCAGAGCTCTGAACAGGTACATCATAAACCAATACCCAATTATCAGGTACTTAAAACCTGATTTGTTATCTCCTTCTGCCAAGCACATTATGGGCAAGTAGCTATTTATTGGAATTGAATGGGATTATAGCACACAATTAACCAATAATTTGGTGTAATCATAATATCATTTATATGAATTCCTCCTATATTTATCAAAATTGCAATCCATCCATAGCTAATTGTCCAGGGCCATTGCAGAATCCTGCATAATTAGTACTTTTTAAAAGAGAAAAGTAGCCCTGGTCTGTCATAGCATAAGCAAGAGGACAAGAACTTGTTCATATTTATCCCTTTGCAAAGAAATAGGGTCTTGTAACATACTCCTCAGAACACGGAGAACCATGTCAAGAGACAGTTAAATGTATAGATACCAGTGCTGAGCTATTGACCTAGGAACAGTTTAAGCAACAAATGATAATACAGGGCTCTTTCAAGATCCTATAATTGGAATGAGTTCACTTTAAATCCTTCAACAAAGATCTATTGGAGGGCAAGTCTGGTTCCTGCAGTTGTGGTAATTCCAGTGTATATTGAAGTTGTTACAGTTAAAAAGCTTGTGATTGGATCTTGGAATTGAGCTGGCAGTCAGTCACAAGACTGGCCACTGAATGCCCCAGCCCCTGCCTCTGGGAACCCCCTCAATAATCTTAAGTTGAAAAAATTAGAGTATTTAAAGCAGGGATACCCCAATTAGTAATAATGGAATAGGATCCCAGTTCTATTTTATTGGTTTTCAGAACTGGGGTCATAATTAAGAGGGATGGCTAGGGGCATTCTTATTGTGCCACTAGAAATTCTTTGACCTGCATAAGCTGGACCAGAGCAAAAGCATTTGCCAAAAATATTTTCACTAATCAAGAATGAAAGTTGGAGGTTCAAAGATAATCAGAAACCAACATAGTTCTGAAAATGAAAGAATCAGAGAAGTTGACATTATTCCCATGATCCACTGGGCACTTCTGGGAAACCTAAGTTTTTGGGTTCTAGAGGGAGTATGGTTTGTGAAGCTGAGTATCATAGACCATCAAATAACAGGGTAGGTTTGTCCTACTGTTGAAAAGTTGTTGCTGTAAAAATTATCATACAGGCCATTAGACCATCAAGAGACAGGTTAGCTTTACCATACTGTATAAACTTGTTATCATAAAGACACCATACTGTCATTCTGCAAGATACTCTAGCTCCATGGTGCCTTGATTACATGGGAAACACCTACATCTAAAAGGTCTTGGTCTCCCATTGTATCCAGACCCACACCAGAAATCCTGTTTCCTAGACTGTCAGGCCATTGAATTAATTGTTTGTCCTTCATTCTCAAAGAAGACCATGATATCAGGGAAGTGATGTCATGATGAGCACATGAATTGTATTTGAGGGAGGGGGTGCTGTGCTAAGGCACCAATATCACATTCTCCTCTAGCATCATCTGGGTTCAGCGACCAGATATGAATCAGGATGACTAGAGATGGCTCTGGATATGAGACAATCAGGATTAACATGACTTGTCTAGGGTCTAGGGTCACAGTGTCTGAGGTCAGATTTGAACTCAAGTCTTTCTGACTCCTAGGGTCAGTATTCTATCCACTGGACCACTTAGCTAGCCTTCACTAGGTTAACTAAGCTAGTTCTGGAAGAGGCAGAGAGGATAAAATTTTACAAAATACCTCCCTCACTTTAATCAATATAAAGTGGATGTCTTATCTTCATTCACTTGATGTCATGGTCTTCTTTGATTAAAAAGGATTACAGTCATCAATTGACAACATCCCAGTAGGGTTTGTTGGAAATATAGCAAGGGCCCAAGTCCTAATTGATCATCATGGAAAGAAGGCAAGAAAGTGACCAGCTTCAGTGGACCTAAGACAGAAGTCAGAGATTGAGACAAAGGGTAAAGTCTAATATTGGCTATCCAATACAGATTAGTCATGGCAGAAATAGCCACAATAGAGAGAGCACAGGACTGAATAAGGCTTACACAATCAAACCAAGGATATTGGATGGGATTGGTCTAGACACAAAATCCCAGTCCAAGAAATTAGACTGAAAAAACAAAGAAAAAATGATATCAAACAGAATGAAGAAATTCTAGTATCTGCATTGTATAGATTAAAAAAAACAATGCTCACAAAAGTAAAAGTATTCTCCAAAGATCATACAAATGTTAATAGTCAGGGGAACAGCTAGAATTCAGGTCTCTAAGAATTTAATCCATTATTCTACCTTATGTCATACCATCTTAGTCATCTTCAAGCCACTTTCAACAAGGGTCTTACTTGAACCATATAGGAGTCATCCTAGGTGCAGCTAGGTGGTATAATGGATAAAGTATCAGGCCTGGGGGCAGGAAGACTCATCTTCCTGATTTTGAATTTGGCCTCAGTTTATCTGTATGACCCTGGGCAAGTGACATAACCCAGTTTGCCTCGGTTTCCTCATCTATAAAATAAGTTTGAGTAGGAAATGGCAAATCACTCCGGTATCTTTGCCAAGAAAATCCCAAATGGAGTCATGAAGTGTCAGACATAACTAAAATGATTGAACAATAGCAACAATAAAAGTTGTTACCTTGTGTTAAAAATCTTTCTTCCTCTTAATTTAGATATGATTTTTTGGAATTACCCCCAAATCATTTCAGAAGTGATTATAGTATAGCATAATAGATGGGATACTGATTTGGACTTGGAACAGGGTTCAAATTCTATCTCTAACACTATATGACCAAATCACTTAACTTCTCTACATCTCAGTTTCCTCAGCTATAAATTGAAGGATTGGACTCAGCTCTCTTTCATAATCACATAATCTTATGATAAAAATGAATGATCAGATTGGGTAATCTGAGTCAGGTGAGAAAGCAGCTATGACTAGTAAGTAACAAGACTATCTCATATGTAGCTTGTCAGTTGACTTTTATGGCATTTCCCAACTTCAGTGAAGTTCCCCAAAATAATCTGAATCTTGCTGGTTTCACAGTAATAAATTTATCCTTTCCCAAGTTGATGGTTTTAAATATTTATTGAATGGTGTAAAAAGGTTCAATCAAATTAACAAACATCAAGTCAGTATGTCATATGTGAAATGTTTACCGCAGAAGTATAAACTAGATTTAGTCTTAAAATACTCCTGATGAAATAACAAGTATTTTTGACTTAAGATCTGCAAAGGACTCATTTGATACTAAAAAGGGGGTCTATGTGAACCTATCAGCTATGTGATCCTAAATAAATTACCTAACCGTTTTCTTACTCAGTTTTCTCATATGTAAAATGAAGGTAATAATAACATCACCCAGGCTTGCCATGAGGATACCATAAATTAATATTTGTAAATTAAAAGTGCTATGTAAATGCTAGTTATTATCATTATCAATCATTATTATTACTATTACTTGTAACATAGTTGAGCCAAGTGTGTTTTCAAATGAAATAATACTGAACATCACAACAGTAGTAAAAGCTATGTGATGTGATCCTGGCTTATAAATGCACTGAAACTTTTGGAAAAACCTATATAAATGGCAATTTATTACTGCTATTCTTAATAATAGTCTTGCTCTTTATACCTCTCACTGTCTCATATAGAACCTTACACTTGGTCAGTGCTCAATAAGCATTTGATATCTGATGAATTTACATTAGCTAATGTCTTTCATACTGAGAAATTAAATCCACAGTAGTAAATTAATTTTTCTATTTGCTAATTAGATATTTTCTTGACTTAATTTGGCCTGTATGCACAAAATCAACTATGTTTGAGTAGAAACACTACCTTGAATTTACTTTAGATATCTAATTAATGGATTTAGAATGACTGTTGAACTTAATACTACAGAATTCATTACCAGATTAAATGTTGTAGTTATATAAAATTAGGGAGTTAGGATGGATGCTTTCTAAAATTTCTTTAAATCTAAAACCAATTCTCTTTATTTATTAACTTCCTATTTTGCATTTACCAAAGGTTCTTCTCTATTTTTAATCTCTCTCTCTCTCTCTCTCTCTTAAGATACTCTATTATTCCAGAGTGCTACTGTGGGGGGGACCACTTGTCTCAGAGTCGAGATGTATGTTATAGAGTCAAAAGATCTATGTTCTGGGGCCAGCTGTGCTAACAAGAAACCTTGGAAAAGTCATTTGATTTTTCCGAGTCTCATTGTACTCATGTGTAAACTAATAATAGCATTTGAGCTAAATGTTATAAAATTTCCCTTGCAAGTCTTGCAATCTATAGTAATATTGTTTCTTACCATTTAGGATTTTAAATTTCACTTCTAAATCTTATAAATCATTGTAATAATACATCTCTTAGGAGTTTGTCATTTTCTTTAAAAGGGCATGAAGCTACTGTTGACTGCTTCATTTTCTTTCTCTTTATTCCCTCTTAGACTACTCTGGCATTTCCTATCTGCACCTCATTGTGCCTATTTCCTCAATTGATAAAATGATAGGTTGTATGATCTTTTGACCTTTAACATTCCATTACTGTGTTCAACATCAGCTTCTCCCAAGTCTTCCATTTGTAGTATTTCTTCTACTTGAAAACACATATTTAATTTGATTCCTTAGGATCAGAGGATTTGTGACTGGAAGGAACTTTGCAATTAATGCAATTCAGCTCCTTCCTCTTTAAAAAGAGGAAACCAAGACCCATTTAGTTTAAGTGACTTTCCCAGGGTTCTCAGGAGAACAAAATTCACATTCAGTTCAATGACTAAAATATGGCTCTGAGAGGTTATGCTTTATTTGATGGGGGGGGGGGAATGAATAAAAGAGGCCAACATTAAGTTGAAAAGATATATTTTTGGAAAGAAATCTAGAAACAGTTTCATGGTGAGAGCAGAAGGGCAATGTAAGGTCAAAAGCTTAAAGCTGGAAAGAGCTTCTCTTATTTGGGTTCAAATTCTCTTTTGTCTTCTCCATTGAAAAAGCAAGAAATATGTTACCCATATGAAATCATGTAAAATAGTTCTGCATTAGAGATGTTTTTTTGGGAAAAACATAGAAAAAGATATTTTAATATTTATTCTTAGTTATTAGTTCTGTATTTGGAAACTATTTTTCATCATCAGTCCTTTGGAATATCATTGTATTGGTCATAATACTAAGTCTTTCACAACTGATTATTTATACAATGTTGTTTTTACTGTGTAAATAGCTCTCCTTGTTCTGCTCATTTCACTTGCATCAGTTCATGTATGTAAGTCTTTCCAGGTTTTTCTGAAATCTATACCTTCATCATCTCTTACAGTATAATAATATTCTAGTAAATTCTTGTATCATAATTTGTTCAGTTCATTGATGGGCATCCTTACCAGTTGGATGGAAGTTTAGAACTCATCTAATGCAACTCTCTCATTTTACAAATGAGAAAGCAATATCACACAGGAAATTAGTAGCAGAGCCAGAATTTTAACTTAGTACTACGAGAGTATTAGTGTAAGAATAAATGAAGAGAGAACCAAAAGAGATTTTTGCAGTGAGAATACCTAGAAAGAAAAGGAAATCAGAGAGGGGGTTTAGGAACCCAATAAAACCCCTTTGATAGAAGCATGACATGTGTAGTAATGAGACTTCAATAATGTAGATATTTGATAAGAGGAGTTTTTCTTTGTCAAAAGAGGAGTTGAGAAATGTATGAGTTATAGTAATGATAATCATATCCCTCGTAAGTTAGAAGTGATAAAGGTTTTTCTGGGCCTGGTTCAGATTAACAAGGTGGATATGGTTGCTGGAAGAGAACTAATAGTAACCTTGGGGGTGAGTGACTTTCACTTCATCATAGTTTGTGATAGAAAAGAGAAAAAAATTGATCAAAATTTAATGCTTTGTAGAATTCCGAAAAAGCTATTTTCAAAGGGTTCAGAGAAAGGATAGACAGGATACAATGACCAATTATTCTTTCAAGAGAAATGAAAGACTCTTAAGAATGACAATCTGAAAACACATAGAAATGATTCTAATAAGGAGGAAAGGGGGAAACTAGCAACAAAGATGGATTTGACTGTACAAAAAGTTCATTAACTCAGTTTTGTGCTATAGAAATGGAAAGCAAGGGTGAATGACTGAGGATAAATGAGGATAATAGCAAGATTTGCTAAGAATGGTGTCACAAGGACTTAAGCCTAGCAGCAAAGATTAAAGATAACAAAAATATTGTTTTAGTTATTTTGGGTACAAAAAAGGGGAAAAGAAGGAATGTATTGTCATTAGGAATGAGATGAATGAGAGTATATAATGATTTTGAGATGGCTAAACTTTTCCATTCTCATTTTGACATGTGTTTTCTCTCAAGAAGTGACCTATGACCTAAGCAGTATAGTAATAAAATGGTTGACAGAGACTCAGAATTAAAGATAAATGAGAACATGATAGTAGAGCCTCTGGATGTTTTAAATG
Organism: Macrotis lagotis; assembly: GCF_037893015.1. Lineage (NCBI taxonomy): Eukaryota > Metazoa > Chordata > Mammalia > Peramelemorphia > Peramelidae > Macrotis > Macrotis lagotis. The sequence continues at coordinate 226,656,225 of NC_133663.1, read as the reverse complement.
AATCTAATTCACAGAGCCTGGGATCATCTATCTCCTAGAGTACTGCACTAAAATAAATGGCAGATGTGATTATTGAGCCACTGTCAGTGATCTCAAATATTGTGAATGAATAAATGATACATTAAGATTTAACCAGGTGAGAATTAGTTCATACACTTCTCACAGCCATGGGGAGAAGATGTATTTTTAACCAAATAAGAGAAAAAAGTAATTACAAGATTTAAAATAGATAACTTTGATTCTGTGAAAGTGAATGGTTTCTACAGACAAAAACAGTGCACAAAAATAAGAAGGGAATTGATCAAAAAAAAATTTGTTATCAGATTTCTGTTATCAGAGTTTGGTTTCCAAGATATCTAAATATAATATATCTAGATCCAAGATATCTAAATTATATATATACATACATATATATATAAAACTAATAAATATTCCCCAATAAATAAGTAGTCAAAAGATATGACCAAATAATTCTCAAAGGAATTGCACCACCTGAATGTTCCAAATTACTAATAATAAGAGAAGTACAAATCCTAAGCCTGAGATTTCACCTCACATACTGCAAATTGGTAAAATGACAAAAAAAATGGAAATATTCACCACTGAAACAGTTTTGGAATAGTAAGCACATTAAATCATTATTGGTGGAGCTCTAAAATGATACAAATATTTTGGAAAGCAATTTGAAATTATGCAAATAAAGAGACTAACCAGTGAACCAATGATTCTATTACTGGGATTATACCCTAAGGAAGTCATTAATAAGAATATAATTACCAGACATACCAATATATTTAGAGCAGTACATTTTTGTGATAGCAAAGAACTGGAAACAAAGATATTTGAGGAATGGCTAACCAAATTGTAATACATGAGTATAATGAAATGAATTTTCAAAAGATTTACATAAACTAATGCAGAATGATACAAGCAAGCCAAGAAAACAATATACACAGTAACTACATGAATATAAATTGGAAGAACACATACCAAAAAACCCCACAATGAATGCAATAAAATTATAAACATTAAGATTGACTTGAACAGTCACTGGAAAAGAACTTGATGTTGGAAAAGATAAAAAGCAAAAAAGAGAATGAAATGCAGATAAGATGGATAGATTGTGTCATGGAAGCAATGAACATGAACTTGGACAGACTTTGGGAGATAGTAGAGGATAGAAGAGTTTGGTATGCAAGGCCTGTGGGGGTCACAAACAGTAGAACATGCCCAAACAACTGAACACAACACAACAATGACTAGGATGGAGAGATAAAGAAGACAGCTACAACATATCCCCTTGTGGGAAGATATAGGAGCTCCAAAGTTGTTATACATTGCAAGTTTTTGATTTTGTTTTGTTTTGTTAAGCATCAGTTAAGCTGTTTTTTGTCTCTTTAAAAAATACTGTCATGAAATGGAATGTTTCCTTGTGAGGGGGAGGGGAAAGGATACTGGGATAAATATAATGATATATGAAACAGAAAACATCAATAAAAACTTATTTAAAAAGAAGCTAGCCAGATACTGTGTTGAGTGTTTGGAGATACAAATATACAAAGGAAGACAATGTCTGTACACAAGGAACTAAGTCTAATAGAAAAAGACAGTATATATCTATATTCCTAGGTGGTACAGTGGATAAAGCACTGGCCTTGAAGTCAGGAGGATGGGAATTTGAATTCAGTCTCAGACACTTCCCACTTACTAGCTATGTGACCTTGGGCAAGTCATTTAACCTTGACTGCATTGCATCCAATGTCATTTCCAGTTGTTTTAATTCATATCTGGCCACTGAACCAGATGACTCTGGAGAAGAAAGTGAGACTGGTGACTTAGCACAGCACCTTCTCACTCAAATCCAATTCATGTGTTTGTTACAGCATCACTTCTCTGATGTCATGGTCTTCAAGAATGAAGGACAAACCTAGCTGTGTGGCCTTCTGCAAGCCACTTCACCTCATTGCCTTGAAAAAACCCTAAAAAATTAAAACAATGGAGGATAAACATCTAAAAATATTTATAACTATACATATATGCACATGCATATTATATATATATATATAAATATATACATACTTAAATTTTTATAAGTAATTAGATATATTTCTGTATATATATATATATAAAATCATATATCTGTGCATATACATTTACTCATTTACACATGTATAGATGTGTATTATGTATTGTATATAGTGGTATATGCATTTGTGAATATATATACATATAAATGTTTACATGTAAATACATCCATATATTATGTATATTGCATGTATATTGCATGTGTGTATAAATATGTATGTGCACACACATATATGGGATGGTAGCCCCATGTATATGTATGAATAGGGAGGGAGGGGATATTTTGATCTGGGAGATCACAGGGATCTGTGTCAGTATTTGATTAGGTTCCCAGATCAGAAGGGAGAAAGGAGGAAAGGGACCAGAGAATTGTTTCCTTGAGTTGAAACCAGGCTCTTGGAAACTTCTTTCAATTGTTTCTAGTTCTACTTATGTAAAACAGAAGCAAATATTCCATGATTGTCCTTCAAAGGAAGACAGTAATAATGCTCCTTTTAATCTTTGTTAGGTTTTCCAATTTCCTCATCATTCTGGTTGCTTCTTTCGAATGTTTTCTTCTTTGTTCATTGCTACTTGTCCTGACTTATGTCTTACCCCTGGACTCAGATGACATGGAGAAGAGGGTAAATCTAATGATTTTGCATAGCTTTGTTTCACTTAAATTCAATTCACTTGCAAGTCAAGACATCAGTCTCCTGATATCTTTGGTCCTCTTCGAGAATGAAGGATAAACAAAAACAATCTCCCTTTTCTCAATATTCTTCTGAAAATCGTGTCTATAGAATGACTACAGTATTCCAAATGTGGTCTATTGCGTTTTCCAAACCCCCACACCACCCCCAACCCCCATACATGATAACACAGGAATCTCTCAAACACACTTTTTTTTTATTACATCTTCTGCTGTTCCTTCTGTTAATTATGGATTTAGAACTTTGAGGCCAACAAGTTCAATACTTTCATTTTGCTGATTGACCAAGGGCTTACTCTAGCATGAAAAATCATACAACAGAGTTAGAGAGGCTGATAAAGTTTTCTGTCAGTTGAAAAGTGAACAATATTCAGTAAATATATATACATATATATATGCATATATATATATGCATATAGATAGATAGATAGATAGATAGATAGATAGATAGATAGATAGATAGATAGATAAAAGCTGAGGACATCCCTAGCCCATTGCTTTGGCCCTGAAGGAATGAAATGATATAATTAGACTATTTCTTTTAACTTTACCTCTTTAAATTTCCAACAGAAATCTGATCTCAATTCTACAGGTTGAAAAGTTTTGGCCATGCCAAGGATAATTTTCTTCTTTCTTAATATTATCTTTTAGAAATCCAAAAATCATTTCTAGGTCCTCTATTCTTTTAGATTGCCATACTAAATATCTCTCTCTCCTGAACTACAACAACATTTTCTCCCTTCTGAGACATTTTCCAATGTTGCATTAAGGAGGAAAAAAAAGTGAAATCTGTTGGATCTCAGAGACATGCTGTTTTGTAGATAATGAAAACAAATGAAGCATGAAAGTTAATTTTGTTCTTTGTTTCATAGGCAAAGTCTCCTGTTAAAGACATCTCTCAATCAAATGAATACTTCCCTATGACACTGAAGATCCAGAGAATGGGTAGATTAATTTAAATATGGTCCTGATACTGCCTTATTGTCCTGCAATGTAGCAATAATAATAATAATAATAATAATCAGCAGCAGCATGTATAAGTATATTAGTTATTATATATGTGCATATATATAAATGTATGTATTTGGTATGTATGTAAAGATGTATGTATATATACACCTATACATATGTGTGCCTGTATGTGTTTGTAATTTCCAAAGCACTTTCCAAATATTATTTAATTTGTTCCTGCCACAACCATGAGAGATGGATGCTTTTATCATCCCCATTTTACAAATAATGAAACAGAGGTCATGACTAGTCTGGGATCACACAACTACTATGTGTGTGAGGCCAAATTTGAACTCAATTCCAACCACTGTGTCACCTAGAATAGTAATTGAGAAGGATCCACAATAGTGATCTACAATTCCTTCATTTTCCCATTGTGTGGTTGAGGAAGAAAAGAAAGAAATGGAAACAAATTCATGCAAATGGCACAAAGTAACCCAGATCAAGAATTAAGACAAATTCAAGAACAAGAAAGTCCCTAGGTGAGAGATGTGATAGGAAACAGAATATGCATTAAAAATGAGAATGTCTACATAGCCTCTAGAGTAAGCAGAACATTTTATCTATCTGGTTCTTTTTTTTTAGCATTGTGCCTGATCACTAATAAGAACTTATTAAAGCTTGATGAATGACCTATAACATCACTTTTAAACCTCACACAACCCTCTGAGATAGGTGTCATTATTAATCCCATTTTTCAGGCAAGGAAACTGATGCTATGAAAGGTCATATAGGTGGGAAGTATCTGAAACAAATTTCAAACAGATCTATTTTGATATTGGTATCCATGTTTCTATTCACAATGTGCCCTAGTTCCCTCTAAAAAGAGGAAAAGGATTGAGGGGGTAGATGTCAGATCTGGGGCTTTGGCTACAATGATTTAAGTTAGATAAAAATATCATCTCAATGAGTTGGCAAATAGTTCTAAAAATGGTTGTGTTTGACTGGAGTGTGGTCTCCAGTTTACCCAGTTGAAAATGCCTTTCAACTTTGGGCATTTTGTTTGTGATTATCTGTGTACATATTGTTTCCCCTGATAACTTTAGAAACTCTTAATTCATTAATTTCTGAATTAGAAACTTTTGTCTACAAAATAAAAATATAAAAATAATTTTAAAATAAGGATTTTTTTGTAACCATGTTGGACCTCACTGTGATGGTTTCAATAAAAACAAAAAGAAATTCTGCACCCCCACCCCTGGCAAAATGTTCTTTTAAGAAGCAAAACATTTTCAAAACATATTTTACAATGGACTAAGACCTGTGATTTCACTACAATAGGGAACTCTCAGATAGGGAAGTTCTCTTTCCAAATGCAAGTACCTTGGAAACCTCTATTCAGCTTAGAACTTTGGAGAGTTTCCTAAAATACCAAAAGATTATACTGCAAGTAGTCAAGATGTACCCCAAGAACCTAGGTCTTTTTTTAAGGTCAACTCTCTATGCACCATACTGGTCTCTCCTTTATAAGGAAATTTAAACTTCAAACTTAAAAACATATTTTATTCACAATTTGTTTCAATGATTCATTGGTCCCTTCACATGATACTATTTACACTCACAGGAGAAACCACAAGGATGCAAGACCACAGACATGATTGACCCTTAACACTCTCTCATGCCTAGATGTAGCCACACAATAGATAAAAGGATTATAAATGATGAGTCAGTTGGAACATCAGAAGGTATACAGTCCAAGCTCCTCATTTTGCAAATCTGTAAATGAAAGCTCAAGGAAGAGGGAAGTGTTTTAAATGGCAAAAAGATTTTAAATGGTATAGCTAGAATTCAAATCCGGGTTCTTTGGAACCAAATCCACTGTTTTTCCTGATGTAACATATTTCCTCTCCTGCATTTTATCCAGCTGAGAAGCAGAAAGTCTGTTGCTATATAAAGAAACTAAAGATTCCTCCATGCTGGTGATTCTAAGTAGCAGAGGGAATAAGGTTTCTATCTGCTACATAGCTCAGATATTAGTACTCAGAGGTCTTGGGAACCTTATGATATTACAAAATATCAACTCTCTTTCTATCTATTTATATGTATATATACAAATATACATACATATGCCCTTGTATATATGCACATGTATACATCTATGTTTATACAATACTAGATTTTTATGATGACAATTTCTGTCTCCAGAAATTCAACAAAAATAAAGTTCCATAGAAGCATTTTTTCCTGCTTGTATTCTACCTTTAGAGAATAGGAAGAACCAGATCATTTATCTGACATGACCATATTATGCAAAGTGGAGTATATCCTGATGAGAACAGATCATAACCTATGTTAGCTAGGCTCATGTATGAGACTGTTGTTGAGTTTCCTCCCTCTTGGTTCTTAACAGTGAGAGAGAGGTTTTGTAGAAAAGTCAGCATCATCACAACTTTTTCTGGTTTTTAAATTGCAGAGTACATCAAAGGGACATTGAATTTGTGTTTCTTGAAAACAGCGTTACTAATACTTTCAGTTGCCATATTATAGGGATATCAACTTATTCTATGTTTTAACGTATCTGATACATACTAAGTTGTGTATACAGCATTAACTCAGGTTGAAATTTGGTCTTTTTCAACCTGGAAAATCCTTAATCTAGTTCATCTTTAATAATCGAACCAAATAAATAATCACCACAACTCTATTTTACATAGTTTAATTAGCTACAGCCTAACAGTTTTTACAAAATTCAACTCAGTTGATTTGTAACTTCATTTCCTTTCTGTTGATCAGTTAAGTTTAATCTTTTCATAGATTTCCATCTGTAGACTGAGGGCAACAAGAATAATATTTGGACATTTATATAATTCTTTGAGTTTTCAAAGTGTCCTAGATAATATCATTTCGGTTGACCCTTACAATAGTGCTGTGAATTAGGAGCTATTATTATCCATTTTTATAGGTTAAGTGACTTTCTCAGAAACATTTGTTATTGTTGTTCAGTTGTTTTTTCAGTCATGCCCAACTCTTGGTGACCCAATTTGAGATTTTCTTAGCAAATGTTCTAAAGTGATTTGCCATTTGCCTCTCCAGTTCATTCTATAGATGAGGAACTGAAGCAAACAGTAGTAACTTTCCCCAGAATCATATAGCTGATAAATGTTTGAAACCAGATTTAAACTCAGGAAGATGAGTCTTCCTGACTACAGACCAGCAGTCTAGCCATATGTACCACCTACCTGTCCTTCTCAGGATCATGAAACTAAGCAAGTATCTAAGATGGGGCTCAAAATAAATTCAGGTTAATTATTCTATCCATTCTGCACACTGCAGAAGCTAAAATTTATATGATACCCGTAAATAAGAACTTTACATATCTCATTTGATCAAATAAGATGATAATGATAATTGCTCATATTTATATAGTGATCTAAAGTTTGAAAAGATATAAATGTATCATCTTTTCTGAGAATAAAGTAAGAAAACTATTTTCAAATGAAAGGTCATCTTTTATACAGGAAGCCCCAAAATCTCAGTGCAATTTTGTTAATTTAAATTTGAATAAGATGAAAACTATACTAAGACATTTAGGACATTCTGTATGTGACATGGACTTGTGATTGCCTTTAGGTGAATTTTGTAATATCCTTTGAAGTTTTCAAATAACATGTTCTGAAAATTTTAGAAAGTATGATTAACATTAGATTTGAAATTAAGGTTATCACTATAGTATGGACCTCACACAATAAGGCAACCAGTTAGTGCTAATTATAATACTAGACCTAATTAATATTTTTTTTTCCATTGGAAGCTAAACAGGTTACCCAGTAACTTTCAAGAAAAGGAATGTATTTGTCAAGCAGAACTCCACAGCTCATGTCAATATTAGATTATTTGTTCATGTAAGAGATAAAAATAGCCATCATATCAAGGGAATTGGTCTTTCTACAATGTTTCTCTAGAAATACAAAACCTGATGTTCTCCTTCAGAGGTATTAAACACACTGCCCATTACATACCCAAGTGGAACCCAAAACATATTAACATGTAATTGGGAATATTTAAGAAAATAAATAAAATACAATAAAAATAGATAATATTACATTTAAAAACTGTCAATGTGGGGCGGAGCCAAGATGGCGACAAGAAGGGATAGAGTCTTAGGAGCTCTCTGATAAAACTCATCAGCTAAGGACTCTAACTAAACTTTCGAGAGACAGAACCCCCAAAGGGACCCAATGAGGCAGTTCTCCTACTCAAGGTAACCTGGAAAAGAGCAGAAAGGCTCTGCTCCCCCGGGTCGGAGGGGGGCCCGCCAGAGGGGTGGCCCGCCAGAGCCAAAGAAGTTCAGCATCCAGGAGGCAGCCCCAGGGCACTGGGGGTGAGCCACAGCTCACAGCAGCAGGGGAGTCTCCTGAACTGCACCCCAAGGAGCACCAGGCACAAAGTGGGGGAACAGCGGGGGACCTCTGCCAGAGTGAGCATGTGGAGCCCAGCCCTCAGGGCACACAGGGAGCAGCTTGGTCTTTCTGCAGCCCAGAGCCCAAAACAGAAGAAGGCGGAGCCGGTAAGCAGAAGCCCCCAGGGCATGAGCCCATTGAGCTGAGGGAGGGGAGTGAAGAGAAACTGGGAGCTCTATCCTCTGCCCCTGGAGCAGGACTCTGGGGCTCTGACCACATTCAGATCCTGATCACAGTCTAGGCCCCCCCATAGAACAGCAGGGACCCCCTGGGGATGTGGCAGAGGGGGATGCTTATGATCATTCACAGACCAGGAGGGAGGACAGAGCCTCACACACTGAGACCCTTGTGGGAGTGTCCCAAAAGCTCAGAAAGCACCCCAAACCAGGCCCAGGCTGGGAAAATGAGCAAGCAGAGAAACAAAAGGAACACTATTGAGAAATATTTTGCAAATGAGCCCAAGAAGGATCAAAATACTCAGTCTGAAGATGAGGAAGCACAAGCTCCTGCATCTAAAGACTCCAAGAAAAACAGAAATTGGGCTCAGGCTATGACAGAGCTCAAAAAAGACTTTGAAAATCAAATGAGGGAGTTGGAAGAAAAATTGGGAAAAGAAAGGAGATAGATGCAGGAAAAACATGAAAATAAAGTCAGCAGCTTAGTCAAGGAAATCCAAAAAAATGCTGAAGAAAATAGCATGCTAAAAACCAGCTTAGGTCAAATGGATAAAACAGTTCAAAAAGTTATTGAGGAGAAGAATCCTTTAAAAAGCAAAATTGGCCAGATGGAAAAAGAGATAAGAAAACTCTCTGAGAACAAATCCTTCAGACAAAGAATAAAATTCAGGGAGATTGATGAATTTACCAGAGATCAGGAATCAATACTTCAAAACAAAAAAATGAAAAATTAGAAGAAAATATGAAATAGCTCATTGACAAAACAACTGATATGGAAAACAGACTTAGGAAAGATAATTTAAAAATTATTGGAATACCTAAAAGTCATGATCAGGAAAAGAGCCTTGACATCATTTTCAAAGAATTACTACAGGAAAATTGCCCTGATATTCTAGAAGCAGAGGGCAAAATAGAAATGGAGAGAATCCACCGATCCCCCAGAGAAAGAGATCCCAAAAAACAAACCCCTAGGAATATTATAGCTAAGTTCCAGAACTCCTAAGTCAAAGAGAAAATATTACAAGCAGCCAGAAGGACACAGTTCAAATATCGTGGAGTTGCAGTCAGGATCACACAGGACTTAGCAGCAACTACATTGGAAGCTTGTAGGGCTTGGAATACAATATACCGGAAGGCAAAAGAGCTTAGAATGCAGCCAAGAATGAACTACCCAGCAAGGCTGAATGTCCTCTTCCAGGGACAAAGATGGACTTTCAATGAACCAGGGGAATTTCAAAGGTTCCTTTTGGAATGGCCAGAGCTGAACAGAAGGTTTGATCTTTAGATACAGGACTCAGGTGAAGCATGGAGATTGGAGGAGAGGGGGGAAATATGAGGGACTTAATGAGGATGAACTGCATGTATCCCTGCACAGAAAAATGACACTGATAATACTCATATGAACCTTCTCAGTTAATAGAGCAGGTAGAGAGAGCTTTTATAGTTGAAGCACAGGAGAAAGCTGAATTCGAAGATAAAATATGGTGTAAAAATGGAGTCAATAGAAAAAAGGGAAATGGAATGGGAGAAAGAAAAAGGAGAGGGGGAATAGTCCAAGATATTTCACATAAGATTTTTTTTATTACAGTGAGCTATTGCAATGATATGGAAGGGGGGAGGCAAGGGGGAATGAGGGAACCTTTGCTCTCATCAGAGATGGCTAGGAGAGGAAACAGCATATATACTCAATGGGGTATAGACATCTGGAGTAAGAAGGAGGGCGGAGCAGGGGGAAGGGGTGGGGATGTGAATAAAGGAGGAGATGATGGACCATGGGGGGAGAGTGGCCAGATATAACACATTCTCTTTCTTACTTCATGCAAGGGGCTGGGATTGGAAGGCCTGCCCAGGACCATAGGGCCAGGTGGATGCTGGGCCTAAGGGGTGGTATGGGGGCTCAGGGCTTCTTGGCCCCAGGACTAGGGATCTGTCTGCTGAGCCAGTCAATGACCCTACAGCAGAGTCAGAGTGAAAGGAGAGAGAAAATAGAGTACATGGTAGTGGAGAAATAAGAAAGGAGGGACTTGCGATCAGCAATGGCAACAGTGGAAAAATAGGGAAGTAACTCCTGTGATGGACTTATCATAAAGAATGAGATCCACCTATGGCAGAGTTGTTGGTGTTGGAAGAAAGACTCAAGCACATTTTTTGTTATTATTATTTGGGGGGAGGGTGCAGGGCAAGTGGGGCTGGATGGCCTGCCTGGGGCCACATAGCAGGGTGATCTTTGGGTGTCTGGGGCCGGATTTGGACCCAGGTACTCCTGGCTAAAGGGCCAATGCTATGTCTTCCACCCAGCCACCCCTACTATCATTACTATTTTATTTTATTTTGGGTCTTTTTTTTTTTCTTCTTTTTGGTTTTTGCAGGGTAGTGGGGATCGGGTGACTTGCATGTCACATGGCTGGGTGATGGTTAGGTTTACAATGCTGGATATGGGCTCGGGTGCTTGTGGCTCCAGGGCTGGTGCTTTGTCCATTGTGCCACCTGGCCATACCTACAATTATTACTATTATTTTTTTTTATTTTAATTTTTTTTCTCTCCCCTTTACTTTTTTTCACCCAAGTAAGTCTATCTATATTCATGGGGGGAGGAGGGGTATTTTGTTTACTTGTAAACAAGAATATTTTATTAATGTAAAAAAAACATTTGTACAAAATGAAAATAAAAAAATAAATTTAAAAAAAAACTGTCAATATGCAACCAACAGGGATATTTTTGTATGGATCAGAGGTTATGTCTGTGCATTTATAGCTATACATCTTTGATATATGACTCCTCAGATGATAATCAATGTTGCAATAATATAATAAAAAAACAGTCTTTGCCTCTTAATTTAAGGACTTTTAATGAAAAAGAAAGCAACAGACAAGAATCTTAAAACTGGTTAAATAGTAGAACCAAATTCCCTTGACCCCCTTTCTAAATATCACAGAGTTGATTGGGTTGTGGCAATATGTGCAAACTGCTTTGCCCTTGGGTGAGGGAACTAATTAGATGCTCTAGTGTAAGCATGTCTTTCTTACTTGAGTAACCTTCATAATTAGGGCTATTTTTATATTCTAAAGATATAACATAATAAGGCAAATAATAAACCTATGAGAGTATTAGGTTAGCCTTAAGAATTGAATTTATGTAGGATTAAAGTAAATGATGTTCTGGTATCATGATTAAAAATGACTTTGAAGTTGAAATTGTCTTTACTATGTGCATCCCTTTCTCAAGAACATTTGTACCTAGACCAAGAGTGAGAAAGATAAGGATTTCATTGGTAGAGAAAACTGATTAGGGATATGTTGCTAAATATCTAATAAATGGTTCTTTGAAAAAATTGTTTAAAATATATATATACCAAAGGAAACTAAATAGTAAAATGGATAGGGCACTGGCTCTGTAGTCATTCAAATCCAGCCTCAGACACTTATCTGTGTGACCCTGGGCAAATCACTTAAAGTATAATCTATTAAGTTTATATTAATTATTTATATTAATATATTAATATGATATCAATAAGTTTTTGTTAATAATATTAATGTTTAGTAAGTTTAATGATTTTCTTAATTATTAGACAATCAAAAAATAATAAACCAAACCCTGATTTATAGTAGTTGCTGATTTTTGAGATGTAAACGTTGATTCTGAAAATTCAATAATCAGCTTCTGAAAATCAGTATTATATTGCTTTAACCCTCTTTTAGCAAAATTCCCAGATATGGAGACTTTAGTTCTCCTTGGCAATACAGATCAGCATCTTCTCTCAATTTTACACATTTAAAGAATGGCTTAGAGCAGCAAGCAATTAAGGGACTTGTGGGTCACAAAGCTACAGCATATGTTAGAAGCAGGGCTTAAATGGGTTTCCTATGTCAAAAGATCTTTTTTCTCTCCATTGTGTAATACTACCTCAATTGGCCAAAGGGTTTAAGTCAAATGATTTTACATTAAATATTTTTAAACAAATTTATTTTTTATTTATTTTTAATATTCTTTCGTAAACACATTTTGAGTTCTGAATTCTCACTCTCTTGATTCCTTCCCCACCCATTGTGAAAGCAGAAAATATGATACTAATTATATATATAAAATCATGTAATATATTTCATGTTGCAAAAAAATAAAGAATGTGGAAAAATTATTCTTCAATCTGTGCTCAGATTCAGAGCATCATCTTTCATCATAAATTCTTTGGAATTGTCTTGGATTTTTGCCTTGATCAGAATAATCAAGTCACTCAGAGATGATCATTAAACAAAACTGTACAATGTTCTTTTGGTTCTGCTCACTTCCTTCTGTTTTAAATCATATAAGTTCTCTCAGATCTTTATGGAAATATCCTGCACATCATTTTTTAATGATAGTGTTCTATCACAATAATATACCACAACTTGGTAGATAGACATCCCCTCAATTTCCAATCCTTTACTAGTAGAAAAAGAGCTACTATAAAAATTTTTGTACATAGAAGTCCTTTTCCTTTTTCTCTGATCATTTTGGGATATAGATCTAGAAGTACTATTGCTGGATCAAAGAGAGTATACAGCTTTATAGGCCTTTTGGAATACTTACAAATTATTCTTCAAAATAACTGGACCAGTTCACAACCCCATCAACAGTGGATCAGTGTCACAATATTGACACATTCCTCCAAAATTTACCATTTTTCTTTTCTATCATGTTAACCAATCTGAGAGGTGTGAAGTGGTACCTCAATTTTAATTTGCACTTCTCCAATTAATAGTGATTTAGAGCATTTTTGTAAGACTAGATAACTTTGATTCCGTCATATGAAAACTGCCAGTTCATATCCTTTGATAATTTATTAAATGGAGGACTCAGATTTTTTTACTCTATTTTCCTATATATTTGAGAAATGGGACCTTAATCAGAATAACTTGCTATAAAAATAATTTTCCAGTTTCCTTCTTTCCTTTTAATCTTGGCTACATTATTTTAGTTTAAAAATTATCTATTTTTTCCTGATGTAATTGTTAGTCATAAATTCATCTCTTATCCATAGGTGGATAAGGTAAAATTTTCCATAGTCCTCTAATTTGCTTTAAATATTACAATTTATTAATTTGCTTTAGATATTACAATTTACTAATTGTAATATCTAAAGCAAATTAGAGGACTATTTCATAGTGTGCATTGAGATAAGTTTAATGTACCCATTTTAAACTTATCTCAATGCACACTATGAAATATTGGTCTATGCCTAGTGAGTTCTTGTCCCAAAAGCTTGTATCTCTGGATTTATCAAACATTTTCACTTACTACTCCAACTTCTATACTTAATCTATTACATTGATCCACCATACTATTTCTTAGTCAGTACAAATAGTTTTGCTGATTACTACTTTATAATATAGTTTGAGACCTGGTATGAGTAAACCATATTCTTTTGCTTTTTTCCCATTAATTCCCTTGATATCCTTTACCTTTTGTTGTTACTTTTCTAGCTCTGTAATTAATTTTTTTGGTAGTTGGATTGGAATGGCATTGAATAATTTAAGTATAATTGTCATTGTTATTATATTGACCTGGTTTACTAGGTCTGTCTTTATTTGTGTGAAAAGCATTTTGTGATTACATTTTTAGAGTCCCCTGCCTGGGGAAAGATAAAGGGGTCTGGAAGGGACTCAACAATCTTCTTCCCTTCTTTCTATTTATTTTATGATTATATTTATCTAGCTCTGAAAGAGGAAAATTCAAGTATTCCTACTTCTCCTGTAATTCATTTCCCTTGAGAATTTGGAATTACACCATTTTGTATGTTTGGTCTTGACATTATTTCATTCAGTACAATGCATTTTCCCTTCTTATCTCATTTAATTTGGTCTATTTTTGTTTTTGTTTTTGAGTTGTCTAAGATCGTGATTTCTAGCTGTTTTTTTTTATCTCAACTGAATAATGATAAATTCTGCTCTAGTCTCTTATTTTAACTCTGTGCATGTCTTTCTGTTTCAAATGTGTTTCTTGCAAACAATAGATTATGAGTTTCTGATTTATAATATATTTTGCTTTCTAGTTCCATTTTATGAGTAAATTCATCACAGTTATGACTGTGTTTCTCTCCATCCTATTATCTCTCCACTTATCCTTTCTTTCACCATGTCCATCCACTATCTACTATCTTACCCTCTTATTTTATTGAATTCCTTTCCAGTTTCCCTGTTGCATAAGATAGATTTCTATAGCCAACTGAGTATGCATGCTATTTTCTCTTTGAATCAATTCTGATGAGTGTAAGGTCCAATGTTGTCTGTCACTCCCCCATTTCATTTTCCCCTCCCTTGTAAAAACTATTGCTGGTAAACCACCTTTATATGAGATAATTTCCCACATTCTTCCTCTCCTCCTTCTTCCAGGGCATCCCTCTTTCTCACTCAATTATATTTTTGTGATTTTCCTACTACAGTCAACTTATGCTCATGTCCCCTGTATTCTTTCAACTGTCCTAATAATGATAAAGTTCTTAAGAATCTTTCCATATAGGTATATAAAGTTTGACTGTATTAGGTGCCTTAAGATTTCTCTTTTGTCATTATGTTTTTATGCTTCTCTTGAGTTTTATGTTTGAATGTCAAATTTTCTACTTGGCTGCAACCATAAGAAGTAGTATGCCTCATCGCCCTGAACTGAGACCTGGGACTGTGTACAGGCAATACAAGAGGGTCCTGCACCTAGTGAAAGCAAAGTGTCATAACTTTATGACTTAACCAGGTGTCTGATTCCTTTACCATCACTAGTCTGAGAGCCTCTGTAGCTTCTGCAGCTGTTGCAGAGCTCTCCTGCCAATTCCTAAGTTGTCTTGGGTTGGAAAAATGTCCCAATCTGACCATTTATTGGCACTGTTGCTGTAGAATTCTGAGGTGTTAATTTTAAGTTGTTTGGAGGGGAATATTGAAAGAGCTCAATTGAGTTCTTGCCTCTACCCTGCCATCTTGCCTTTTACTCTAAATATTTTTTTAATTAGATAATTCCTAGCCCTCTCTAGTACCAGTACACATAAAAAGTGATTTAAGACAGCTCTCAAAGAGGAACCTCATGCTTATAATCATGTGAAAAAAGTTGCAAATTATTAATCATTAGAGAAATGAACATATTCCTTTTCTATTTTTTTATTTTGCCTCATGAGCTGATTAATAAAAATAACCTAAAAGCACAAGAATTGATTTTGATGAGGCAGCTAGGTGGTGTAGTAGATAGAGCACTGGTCTGGAGTCAGGAGTTCAAATCCAGCCTCAGACATTCAACACTTACTTAAATGTGTGATCTTGGGCAAGTCACTTAACCCCATTACCTTGCAAAAACCAAAAAAAAAAAACCCAATTGATTTAGTTGCTTGTTCTTCTTGACAGTTATAACTTTTTTGTATGATATTTTCTAGGTGAAGAATCACCTTCATTTTCTCTGAAAGAAATGCTCTCTTATTGAAGGATCATTGAAGCCATGTTTTATGGCTCTTAGGTTCAACTTTGTGTAATATGCTATTTTAGGTACTTTTTGATGTAGGGAATAATACTGGTTCTGGAGTCAGGAGCCCTATGTTAAAATTCTACTTTTGATAATGAGTATGTGATTTTGAGTTACTTGGACTCTCACCAAACTTATTAATGATAATTTAACTAACAAATCTAATAGCTTCTTCTCAATATCAAAATTGCTCTGACTATTAAAATTTAAACAATTTCATTTGTTTGCATGTTAGTATTCACCATGTTTATCACCTCCCAATTCCTTTCTTAAATGAGTAAATTATTAAATTAAATGAATAAAAAAATTAAATATCTCTTATGTTCAAGATATGGTGCTACAAATAAGAAAGTAAAACTATTCTCAAGGAATGAACATTTTAATGGAAAAGCCAACAGATAAGAATTTTTTGACTGCAAACTAAATGAAAAGATTCCTTGATCCTTAGGATACAGCAATAAATTAAATGGTGATATCTTCTTTTTAATGTTATTTATATTGATAAAATCATATCAGATTCTGAAGTAGAGTCTTTAAAAACTTTAAAAAACAACAAGTATAGGCATAAGACTGCTGTGAACTCTATAAGACTTTTAATTCAGTTCTCTGCAATTTGACTGGGATCTCATTTGAGAAATGGGATTTTATCAGAGTAATTGCTGTAATTTTTTTCATAGTTTTGATTACTAACTGCATTTCCCCTTCAACCTGTTTCCTTTAATTTATTCTACTTTCTCTCCTTTCACCCTGTCTATTCTCAAAAGTATTTTGCTTCCAATACCCCATCTTCTCTCCTTTCTAACAGCTTCTCCCCTTCTTTGATTCTCTTTCCATTACTCTCCTGTAGGGTAAGATAGATTTCTTTACTCAACTAAGTGTGATTGTAATTCCTTCTCTGAACCAATTTTGATTGGAGTAAGATTAAGAACACATCCCCACCCCCAACTCCTCCATTTTCCCCTCCACTGTAAAAGCCTTTTCTTGCCTCTTCTATGTGAAATAATTTACTCCTAGTCTACCTCCCTCTTTCCCCTTCTCCCCATTCATTCCTTTTCCTTATCCATTATTTTTAAAATTTTTTAGATATCATTCCAACATATTTAGCTCACAATTATGCCCTCTGTCTATATACATTCCCTCTAATTACCCTGATAATAAGAATAATTTTAGGAGTTATAGATATAATCTTCCCATATAAGAATGTAAACAATTTAACCTTATTAAGGACTTTTTGATTTCTCTTTCCTGCTTACCTTTTTTTGTTTCTATTTAATCTTGTATTTGGAAGTGAAATTTTCTATGCATCAGGAATGTTGGAAAGTTCTCAGTTTCATGAATATTTATTTTTTCCCCAGAAGGATTATATTCAGTTTTACTAGGTGATTTTTATTTTTAATTTAGCTCCTTTGCCTTCTAGAATATCATATTCCAATACTTCTGATTCTTTAATGTAGAAGTTGCTAAATTTTGTGTTATCATGACAATGACTGCTCCATATTTGAATTGTTTCTTTCACTGCTTGCACTATTCTCTCTTTGATCTGAGAGCTCTAGAATTTGGCTATACTATTCCTGGGAGTTTTCATTTTGGGATCTTTTTAAGGAGGTGACTGGTGGATAGTTTTAATTTCTATTTTATCTTCTGGTTCTAGAGTATCAATTTTTATATTATAAATTAGATATTTATTATGTAGATTATTTATAATATAATATAGATATTTCTAATATCTAGAATATCAGTTTTCCTCAACAATTTCTTAAAAGGAGGCTAGGTGGCTGCCCTGTAGTACCAGCCCTGGAATAAGGAGAACCTGAGTTCAAATCTTATTTCAGACACTTAGTACTTACCTAGCTGTGTGATCTTGGGCAAGTCACCTAACCCCATTGCCTTCCAAAAACCAAAAAATTAATAATTTCTTGAATGATGATGTCAAAGTTTCTCTTTTTTTGATCATGACTTTTCAGGTAATTCAATAATTCTTTGATTATCTTTCCAGTATCTGTTTTATGGGTCAGCTGCTTTTCTAATGAGATATTTCACATTTTCTTTTATTTTTTCTTTCTTTTGATTTTTCTTTATTGTTTTTTGATGTCTTATGGAGTCATTAACTTCCACTTTCCGATTCTAAGTTTTAAAATTGTTTTCTTCATTGATCCTTTGTACCTCTTTTTGGCTATTTTCAGAGCTAGTGTGGGGGGGGTGTTGTAAGCTTCCAATTTCCAAGGTGGTATGATCTAAGGAGAGGTGTGCTTATTACTGTCCTGGCCTGTGCCCTGGTCTGAGAGCAACTTCAAAGACTCTTCTGTTCTGGAACTATGACCAGAATCCCATTTCCACTGTGTCTGCAAGTTCTAATGCACTAGTGCTCCATCTTGCCCTAGGGCTGTAACCCAGAATTCTGACCCATATCTGAATATGGTCAATGCAACAGAGTCCTGCAGCCAGTGCCACCAAGGGTGGCACTTGTAATCTCCTTCTTCCCAATGCCCTACCCATTATTGTCTGTGGGGAAAGAGCTCATAGAAGTAAGTAGCCATTGCCTCTACTGATTCAATTGTCCTCAGAGCCTGCTCTTGGGATACCACCTATGCTGGTGAAGCCTGTATAATAGATCTTTTTCTGTTAATGTTCAGAGTTGTTTTAGATTGGAAAATTTTCATCACATCTTTTATGGTTCTGCTGCTCCAGAATTTGTTCTGAGACATTATTGAAAGTCGTTTGGAAAACTCAGGTGAATTCCTGCCTTTTCTCTACCATCTTGGCTCAGACAAAATTATTTTTGTATATTTTAATATTCTGCAAACTATTATGCATCTAGAGCCCATGAGGTGGTACAGGACAGAGCCCTGAATCTGAAATCAGAAAGACTTGAATTCAAACCTGACCTCAAACATTAACTATCTCAGAGATCCCAATCAAATCATTAAACCTCATGCCTCAGTTTTATCATCTATAAAATAGCACCTAACTCCCAAGTGGTGATGAAGATCAAATAAGATAATATTTGGAAAGTGCAAATCTGTTTGCCTCAGTTTCCTCAATTGTAAAATGGACATGATGATAATAAAAGCACCAACTTATCAAAATTGTTGCAAGAATCAAATGAAATAATTGCAAAGCACTTAAAACAACACCTATAACAGAATAGAAGCCATAAAAATATTTATTCCCCTTTCTCCTTCCTTTTTCCATTTATCAGATGGATCAAATGACTGATTTTAGGAATGGAATTAGGATTGGAATGTAGCTTGTCTTCCATAAACTTCTTTAAAGCATCTTCAAAACAGTAGTAGTAGTATGCAGAATGGGACAGGGAAAGCATACCCTTATTTATGTTCCCCTAGGGTTTTAATTTTTTTCTCTAGACATATTTTGAAAATTTTTGTCTCTCACATACTTTGAAGAATATGTATTTGCCATATCAACATTTTTTATAATTAAAGATTTTATTTATTTTAAGTTTTATAATTTTCCCCAATCTTACTTCCCTCCCCCCACCCCCACAGAAAGCAATTTGTCAGTCTTTACATTGTTTCCATGTTGTACATTGATCCAAATTGAGTGTGATGAGAGAGAAATCATATCCTTAAAGAAGAAACATAAAGTTTAAGAGATAACAAGATCAGACAATAATATATGAGGGTTTTTTCCCCCTAAATTAAAGGGAATAGTCCTTGGAATTTGTTCAAACTCCACAGTTCATTATTTGGATACAAATGGTATTCTCCATTGCAGACAGCCCCAAATTGTACCTGATTGTTGCACTGAAGGAATGAGCAAGTTCATCAAGGCTGATCATCACCCCCATGTTGCTGTTAGGGTATGCAGTGTTTTTCTGGTTCTGCTCATCTCACTCAGCATCAGTTAATACAAATCCCTCCAGGCTTCCCTGAATTGCGATTCCTTCTCATTTCTAATAGAACAATAGTGTTCCAAGACATACATATATCACAGTTTACTAAGCCATTCCCCAACTGAAGGATATTTACATGATTTCCAATTCTTTGCCACCACAAATAGGGCTGCTATGAATACTTTTGTACAAGTGATGTTTTTAAACTTTTTCATCATCTCTTCAGGGTAAAGACCCAGTAGTGGTATGCTGGATCAAAGGGTATGCACATTTTTGTTGCCATTTGGGTGTAGTTCCAAATTTCTCTCCAGAAAGGATGGTTGAGTTCACAGCTCCACCAACAGTGTAATAGTGTGCCAGATTTCCCGCAACCCTTCCAACAATGATCGTTATCCTTTCTGGTCATATTGGCCAGTCTGAGAGGTGTGAGGTCGTACCTCAGAGAAGCTTTAATTTGCATTTCTCTAATAATTAATGATTTAGAGCAATTTTTCATATGACTATGGATTGCTTTGATCTCCTCTTCTGGAAATTGCCTTTGCATATCCTTTGACCATTTGTCAATTGGGGAATGGCTTTTTGTTTTAAATAATATGACTCAGTTCTCTGAATATTTTAGAAATAAGTCCTTTTGCCAGAAACATTAGTTGTAAAGATTGCTTACATTTCTTTTGATCTTGGTTACATGGGTTTTATCTGTGCAAAAGATTTTTAATTTAATGTAATAGAAATCATCTAGTTTGTTTTTAGTGATATTCTCCATTTCTTCTTTAGTCATATTCCCTTTTCATAGATGTGACTGGTAAACTAGTCCTTGATCTTCTAGTTTGCTTATATATATTTTTTATGTCTAGATCCTGTATCCATTTTGATCTTATCTTGGTATAGGGTGTGAGGTGTTGGTCTAAACTAAGTTTCTTCCATACTAACTTCCAATTTTCCTAGAAATTTTTATCAAAGAGAGAGTTTTTATCTGAATAGCTAGACTCTTTGGGCTTATCAAACAGCAAATTACTATAATCGCTTCCTGCTATTGCAACTAGTCTGTTCCACTGATCCACCACACCATTTCTTAGCCAATACCAGACAGTTTTGATGACTGATACTTTATAATATAATTTTAGATCAGGTAGGGCTAAGCCCCCTTCTTTTGCACTTTTTTCATTAAATCCCTGGAAATTCTTGACTTTTTATTTCTCCATATGAATTTACTTACAACTTTTTCTAACTTATTATTTTTTTGGAATTTTGATTGGTAGGGCACTAAACAATTAATTTAGTTTTCATAGAATTTCCATTTCCATTATATTATCTTGATTTATCCATGAACAGTTGATGTTTACCCAGGTATTTAAATATGATTTTATTTGTGTGAGAATTATTTTGTAATTGTTTTCAAAAAGTTTTTGAGTCTGCCTTGGCAGGTAGACTTCCCGATATTTTATATTGCCTGAGGTTACTTTGAATAGGATTTCTCTTTCTAACTCTTCCTGCTGTATCTTGCTAGTTATATATAGAAAAGCTGAGGATTTATGAAGGTTTATTTTATGTCCTGCAACTCTGCTAAAATTGCTAATTGTTTCCAGTAGCTTTTTGAATGATTTCTTGGGATTCTCTAGGTATACCATCATGTTATCTGTAAAGAGTGAGAGTTTTGTCTCTTCCTTCCCAATTCTAATTCCTTGAATTTCTTTTTCTTCTCTAATTGCTAAAGCTAACATTTCTAGCAGTGGTTATAATGGAAATCCCTGTTTCACCCTTGATCCTATTAGGAATGCTTCAAGCCTCTCACCATTGAATATAATGCTTGTTGATGGTTTCAGATAGATACTGCTAATTATTCTAAGGAACAGTCCTTTTATTCCTACACTCTCTACTGTTTTTAGTAAGAATAGGTGCTGTATTTTGTCAAAAGCTTTTTCAGCATCTATTGATATGATCATATGGTTTCTGATAGGTTTGTTGTTGATATGATTGAGTATACTAATTTTCCCCCCAATCTTACTTCCCCCCCCCCCACGGAAAGCAATCTGTCAGTCTTTACTTTGTTTCCATGTTCTACCTAGATCCAAATTGTGTGTGACAAGAGAGAAATCATATCCTTAAAGCAGAGAAGAGAAGTCTAAGAGGTAACAAGATCAGACAAAAATATATCTTTTTTTTTCTAAATTAAAGGGAATAGTCCTTGTACTTTGTTCAAACTCCACAGCTCTTTATCTGGATACAGATGGCACTGTCCTTTGCAGACAGCACAAAATTGTTCCTGATTGTTGTGCTGATGGAATGAGCAAGTCCCTCAAGAATGAACATCACTCCCATGTTGCTGTTAGGGTGTACAGTGTTTTTCTGGTTCTGTTCATCTCACTTAGCATCAGTTCATGCAAATCCCTCTAGGCTTCCCTGAAATCTCGTCCCTCCTGGTTTACAATAGTGTTCCATGACATACATATACCACAATCTGCTAAGCCATTCCCCAATTGAAGGACATTTACTTGATTTCGAATTCTTTCCCACCACAAACAGGGCTGCTATGAATACTTTTGTACAAGTGATGTTTTTACCCTTTTTCATCATCTCTTCAGGGTATATACGCAGTAGTGGTATTGCTGGGTCAAAGGGTATGCACATTTTTGTTGCCCTTTGGGCATAGTTCCAAATAGCTCTCCAGAAGGGCAGGATGAGTTCACAGCTCCACCAACAGTGTAATAGTGTCCCAGATTTCCCACAACCCTTCCAACAATGATCATTATCCTTCCTGGTCATATTGGCCAATCTGAGAGGTGTGAGGTGGTACCTCAGAAAAGCTTTAATTTGCATTTCTCTAATAATTAATGATTTAGAGCATTTTTTCATATGGCCATGGATTGCTTTGATGTCCTTATCTGTAATATCCTTTGACCATTTGTCACTTGGGGAATGGCTTTTTGTTTTAAAAATATGACTCAGAGGGCGGCCAAGATGGCAGAGAGAAGACAGGCACAGTTCTAAAGTCTCCTGATCTCTTCCCCATCTATCACATGAAACAAACCTCTTAAAAGAAATCTGAACCAGGAAACCCAGAAAGAAAAGCCAGGAGAGGAAAATTTACCTCAGGATTTGTCTCCCACAGCAGCCTTGGCTGAGTACCGGCAGGTGAGTCTGAGCTCCTAGGGAAGATCAGCCAGATCAACAGCTGAATTGGAACCGGGAGTCTGAGGGCCCAAGAGCCGGACCTGCTGGATCAGCTGTGGGGCTGGACAAAGGGGGCTTGGGTCCACGGGGAAGCACAGGTGCTGGTGTTGGTGCTGTCCCCCTGGAGCTTGGGGAAGGGGCTGCGGGGAGAGGTCTGGTGCAGGAGAGCTGTGGACACCATCCCTGGGCTCCTCAGGTCTGAGAAACTCTGAGCCCACGCCTCCATTTCACTGAGGCCTCCTCCCAGACAAATGCAAATTACTTCTGCCTCAGGCCCAGGTGTGTGAGCAAAAGAACCAGCCCAGCTGAGGAATCACCTCAGGCCACGGTAAAGCCCACCATAGATTGAAGGCAAAAGAATTCAATAGCTCCAATTCCCTCCCTCAAGCAAAGGGAGAAGGCCTCCCAACCAAGGTCACAGACACCCCAGAGAAGGCAACCAGCACCTCCTACTGGCCAGCCAGAGAAACTGCACTCAGTAAAGCCTTTAGAGATCCCAAGGCCAGGTGAACCAGCCCCACCCAACTCAAGGTCTTAGCATAATGAAGAAGGGTCAGCGGAAAGGTGGATCCATAGAAAAATTCCTGGAAGGGAAAGACCCCAACCCAGAGAGACCTGGAACATCTGAGGAGAATACAATCTGGTCTCCAGCACAGAAAGACTGCCTTGAAGAAATAAGGAAGGAGTTTAAAAATCAACTGGAAAATTTGGGGGAGACAATTAATACCTTGCAACAAGAAAACAAAACCTTAGAAAGTACAATTGGACAAACACAAAAGGAGAATAAATCTCTCAGATCATCAATTGGACAATTACAAAATGAGAATAATTCTCTCAGATCCTCAAATGAGCAAATGCAAAAAGAAATTAATTCTCTCAAAACCTCAATTGGTCAAATGGAAAGCTCTTTCAAAAGTAGAATTGACCAATTGGAAAAGTTAATGAAGAAAACTCCTCCCCCCCAAAAATAATGGAGTCTACAGAAACTAATGACTCCACGAGACAGCAAGAGTCAGTTAAACAAAATCAAAAAATAGAAAAAATAGAAGCAAATGCGAAATACCTCATCAACAAAATCATTGACCTCGAGAATAGATCGAGGAGGGGAAACCTGAAAATTATAGGACTTCCTGAAAACATTGAAGAGAAAAAAAGCCTGGACTTAATATTACAGGATCTAGTGATGGAAAACTGCCCTGACATCATCGAATCAGAGGGCAAAGTAGTTATTGAATGAGTACATCGATCCCCACCAAAAAAAGATCCTAAAATGAAAACACCAAGGAATGTTGTGGCCAAACTCCAGAACTATCAGATAAAAGAGAAAATCCTGCAAGCAGCCAGAAAGAAACAATTTAAATATCAAGGAGCCACAGTAAGGATCATGCAGGACCTGGCTGGATCAACATTAAGAGATTGAAGGGCCTAGAACGATATATTTCAAAGAGCAAGGGAGGTTGGAATGCAGCCAAGAATCTACTTTCCTGTAAAGCTGAGCCTTCTCTTCCAGGGAAAAAGATGGACATTTAATGAAATGGAAGAATTCCAAAAATTTCTGATGAAAAGACCAGAGCTAAACAGAAAATTTGGATATCAAACAGGAGGTTCAAGAGACACATGAAAAGGTTTAAAAGGGGGGGGGGGTAAAAGGAAAAAAAATGCAATCCAGCAAGTTGAAACTGGCTATATCCCAGCATGGGGTGGGGGGGTAGAGACTCTCATAAATCCTGAGAAATGCAACTCTAACAGAGAGAATATACTTAGCCAGAAATGATGGACATCCATGACCTATCCATGAGACTGATATCTAATGGGATGTACCTGGCTTTAACTCCACTGGGGAGAAAGACTCTAATAACTCTCAGGAATTTTGACTCTACTCAACAGAATATACTGAACTAGAAGGGACAGACACTCAGAATTTTCTATGACTTAGATAGAATGATCTAAAAAAATACACTACCTCCCTAAAAATGGGGACAGGAAAGAGATGGGAGGAGGGAGGGGATTGAATGGGACAAATCTCATTACACTAAGAGGTACAAAAAAACTATGGTAATAGAGGGGAAGAAGGGAGGGGACAAGAAACACCTGAATCTTCTTTTCATCAGACTTGGCTTCAAGTCAACCTACACATACTCAGTTAAATTATAAAACATCTAACCTTTCAAGAAGTAAAAGGGGAAAAGGTGACGGGGGACAGAGAAAGGGAAGTGGAGTGGAGGAAATAAGGGTAAATGAGAAAAGGAAGGGAAGGGAACAGGGAAAGGGGAAAGAAAGGGGAGGGTGTGATATAGGAGGGCAAACACACTGAAGGGGGTTGTATTCAAAAACAAAATACTGGGGAATATGGATAAAAGGGGGGGAAAGGGGGAAAAATACAAACAGAGGGAAGATAGCACAGAGGGCAATAAAGAATTAGTAATAATAACCTTGAACGTGAATGGGATGAACACTCCCTTAAAACGTAAGCAAATAGCAGAGTGGATTAAAACCAGAATCCTACAATATGCTGCTTACAAGAAACTCTTTTGAAGCAGAGTGATACATATAGAGTAAAGGTAAAAGGTTGGAGCAAAATATATTTTGCTTCAGCTGAAGTAAAAAAAGCAGGAGTAGCAATCCTTATCTAAGACAATGTAGCAGCAAAAAATAGATAGCCTTAAAAGAGATAAGGAAGGAAACTTTATCCTCCTAAAAGGTACCATAGACAATAGTCATTTTAATATTGAATATATATGCACCCAGTGGGACAGCACCCAAATTCTTAGAGGAGAAGCTGAGAGAATTACAGGAAGACATAGACAGCAAAACTCTACTCCTGGGAGACCTCAACCTCCCGCTATCAGATCTAGATAAATCGAATCATAAAAAAAAACAAGAAAGAAATTAGGGAGGTAGATTGTTAGAAAAATTAGATATGGTAGACTTATGGAGGAAACTCAATGTGGATAGGAAGGAATATACCTTTTTCTCTGCAGTACATGGAACTTATACAAAAATTGATCATGTACTAGGACATAAAAACCTAATGATCAACTGCAGAAAGGCAGAAATAGTGAATACATCTTTCTCAGATCACAATGCAATAAAAGTTATATGCAATACAGGGCCAAGGAGATATAGACCCAGAACAAATTGGAAACTGAATAACCTCATTTTAAAAAATGAGTGGACCAAAAAACAAATTATAGAAAGAATTAACCATTTTATCCTATATAAGGATAATAATGAAACAACATACCAAAACCTATGGGATTCATTCAAAGCAACTCTCAGGGGATATATTATAGCTCTAAATGCTTATATGAATAAATTGGAGAAAGAAGAAATCAATGAACTAAACATGCAACTAAAAAAATTAGAGAAAGAACAAATCAAAAATCCCCAATCAAATACCAAATTAGAAATTTTAAAAATTAAAGGAGAAATTAATAAAATTGAAAGCAAAAAAAACTATTGACTTAATAAATAAAACCAAAAGTTGGTATTATGAAAAAAACCAATAAAATTGATAAACCTCTCATCAATTTGATTAAAAAAAGAAAGAAGAAAACCAAATTGCTAGTATTATAAATGAAAAAGGTGAACTCACCACCAATGAGGAGGAAATTAAAGTAATAATTCAAAATTATTTTGCCCAACTTTATGCCTATAAATTTGATAATCTAAGTGAAATGGATGAATATTTACAAAAATATAAGTTGCCCAGGTGAAATGAAGAAGACATTAAATACCTGAACAACCCTATCTCAGAAATAGAAATTCAACAAGCCATTATTGAACTCCCTAAAAAAAAAATCTCCAGGGCCTGATGGATTCACAAGTGAATTCTACCAAACATTTAAGGAACAATTGGTTCCAATCCTATATAAACTCTTTGGAAAAATAGGGAAAGATGGCACTCTGCCTGACTCTTTCTATGAAACCAATATGGTACTGTTACCTAAACCAGGAAGTGTTAAGACAGAGAAAGAAAATTATAGACCTATTTCCCTGATGAATATAGATGCAAAAATCCTAAATAAAAGCTTAGCAAAATGACTACAACAAGTCATCACCAGGATAATACATTATGATCAAGTAGGATTTATTCCAGGAATGCAGCGTTGGTTCAATATTAGGAAAACTGTTAGTATACTCAATTATATCAATAACAAACCTATCAGAAACCATATGATCATATCAATAGATGCTGAAAAAGCTTTTGACAAAATACAGCATCCATTCCTATTGAAAACACTAGAGAGTGTAGGAATAAATGGACTGTTCCTTAAAATAATTAGCAGTATCTATCTGAAACCATCAACAAGCATTATACTCAATGGGGAGAGGCTAGAGGCATTCCCAATAAGATCAGGGGTTAAACAAGGGTGCCCATTATCACCACTACTATTCAATATTGTATTAGAAATGTTAGCATCAGCAATTAGAGAAGAAAAAGAAATTAAAGGAAGTAGAATTGGGAAGAAAGAGACAAAACTCCACTATTTGCAGATGACATGATGGTCTACCTAGAGAATCCCAAGAGATCATCTAAAAAACTACTGGAAACAATTAGCAATTTTAGCAAAGTTGCGGGTTATAAAATAAACCCCCATAAATCCTCAACTTTCCTATATATGACTAGCAAGAAACAGCAGAAAGAGCTAGAAAGAGAAATTCCATTCAAAGTAATCTCAGACAGTGTAAAATATTTGGGAGTCTATTTGCCAAGACAGACTCAGAATCTTTTTGAAAACAATTATAAACCACTTCTCACAGAAATTAAATCAGATTTAAATAACTGGGCAAATATCATCTGCTCATGGATAGATAGAGCTAATATAATAAAAATGACAATTCTACCAAAACTAAACTATCTGTTTAGTGCCCTACCAATAAAAATTCCAAAAAAATTACTTTAATGAGCTAGAAAAAATTGTAAGTAAATTCATATGGAGAAATAAAAAGTCAAGAATTGCCAGGAGCTTAATGAAAAAAAGAGCAACCGAAGGTGACTTAGCACTACCCGATCTAAAATTATATTATAAAGCATCAGTCATCAAAACTGTTTGGTATTGGCTAAGAAATAGAGTGGTGGACCAGTGGAATAGACTAGGTGTAAAAGCAGGAGATGATTATAGTAATCTGCTGTTTGATAAACCCAAAGAGTCAGTCCACAAGGATAAAAACTCCCTCTTTGTTAAAAACTGCTGGGATAATTGGAAGTTAGTATGGAAGAAACTTAGATTAGACCAACACCTCACACCCTTTACCAAGATAAGATCCAAATGTTTACAGGACATAGACATAAAAAACAATACTATAAGCAAATTAGAAGATCAAGGACTAGTTTACCTGTCAGATCTATGGAAAGGGGAGCAGTTTATGACTAAGGAAGAGTTGGAGAACATCACTAAAAACGAATTAGATGATTTCGATTACATTAAATTAAAAAGTTTTTGCACAGATAAAACCAATGTAATCAAGACCAAAAGAAAAGTAGTAAATTAGGAAACAATCTTTACAACTAATGATTCTGCCAAAGGACTCATTTCTAAAATATACAGAGAACTGAGTCATATTTTTAAAACAAAAAGCCATTCCCTATTTGACAAATGGTCAAAGGATATGCAAAGGCAATTTACAGATGAGGAGATCAAAGCAATCCATAGCCATATGAAAAAATGCTCTAAATCATTAATTATTAGAGAAATGCAAATTAAAGCTTCGCTGAGGTACCACCTCACACCTCTCAGATTGGCCAGTATGACCAGGAGGATAATGATAATTGTTGGAAGGGATGTGGGACATCTGGGACACTATTACACTGTTGGTGGAGCTGTGAATTCGTCAAACCCTTCTGGAGAGCTATTTGGAACAATGCCCAAAGGGCAACAAAAATGTGCATGCCCTTTGACCCAGCAATACCACTACTGGGTCTATACCCTGAAGAGATGAGGAAAAAGGGTAAAAACATTACTTGTACAAAAATATTTATAGCAGCCCTGTTTGTGGTGGCAAAGAATTGGAAATCCAGTAAATGTCCTTCAACTGGGGAATGATTTAGCAAACTGTGGTATATATATGTCATGGACCACTATTTTTCTATTAAAAACCCAGAGGGATGGGATTTCAGGGAAATCTGGAGGGATTTGCATGAACTGATGCTGAGCGAGATGAGCAGAACCAGAAAAACACTGTACGCCCTAATAGCAACATGGGAATGATGTTCAACCTTGAAGGACTTGCTCATTCCATCAGCACAACAATTGGGAACAATTTTAGGCTGTCTGCAAAGGAGAGTCCCATCTGTATCCAGATAAGGAGCTGTGGAGTTTGAACAAAGTACAAGGACTATTCCCTTTAATTTGGAAAAAAAACCCAGATGTCTTATGGTTTGATCTGGTTACCTTTGAGAATTCTGTTCTCTTTTCAGGATATGATTTCTCTCTCATCACACCCAATTTGGATCAAGGTATAACATGGAATCAAAGTAAAGACTGACAGAGTGCTATCTGTGGGGTGGGGGTGGGGGGAGGGAAGCAAGATAGGGGGAAAACTGTAAAACTCAAATAATATCTTTATAAAAATTAAAAAAATATGACTCAGTTCTCTGTATATTTCAGAAATGAGTCCTTTGTCAGAATCATGAGTTGTAAAGATTGTTTCACAATTTACTACATTTCTTTTGATCTTGGTTACAGTGGTTTTATCTGTGCAAAAGCCTCTTAATTTAATGTAATCAAAATCATCTAATTGGGTTTTGGTGATGTTCTCCAACTCTTCCTTAGTTATAAACTGCTCCCCTTTCCAAAGATCTGACAGGTAAACTAGTCCTTCATCTTCTCATTTGCTTATGGCATTGTTTCCTATGTCTAAATCCTGTAACCATTTGTATCTTATCTTAGTAAATGGTGTTATGTGTTTGTCTAATCTAAGTTTCTTCCAAATATCCAAGCAGTTTTTATCAAAGAGGGAGTTTTTATCCCAGTGGCTGGACTCTTTGGGTTTATCAAACAGTAGATTACTCTACTCATCTCCTGCTTTTATACCTAGTCTATTCCACTGGTCCATCACTCTATTTCTTAGCCAATACCAAACAGTTTTGATGACTGATGCTTTATAATATAATTTTAGATCAGGTAGGGCTAAGCAACCTTCTTTTGCACTTTTTTTTCCATTAAGATACTGGCAATTCTTGACTTTTTATTACTCCATATGAATTTACTTACAATTATTTCTAACTCGTTAAAGTAATTTTTTGGAATTTTGATTGGTAGGGCACTAAACAGACAGTTTAGTTTTGGTAGAATTGTCATTTTGATTATATTAGCTCTACGTATCCATGAGCAGTTGATATTTGCCCAGTTATTTAAATCTGATTTAATTCGTATAACAAGTGTTTTATAATTGTTTTCAAAAAGATTCTGAGTCTTTCTTGGCAAATAGACTCCCAGGTATTTTATATTGTCTGATGTTAATCTGAATGGGATTTCTCTTTCTAGCTCTTCCTGCTGTTTCTTGCTAGACATATATAGAAAAGTTGAGGATCTGTGAGGGTTTATTTTATAACCTGCAACTTTGCTAAAATTGCTAATTGTTTCCAGTAATTTTTTGGATGATTTCTTGGCATTCTCTAGGTAGAACATCATCATGTCATCTGCAAAGAGTGAGAGTTTTATCTCTTCCTTCCCAATTCTAATTCGTTTAATTTCTTTTTCTTCTCTAATTGCTGATGCTAACATTTCTAATACAATATTGAATAGTAGTGGTGATAATGGGCACCCTTGTTTCACCCCTGATCTTATTGGGAATGTCTCTAGCCTCTCCCCATTGAATATATTGTTTGTTGATGGTTTCAGATAGATACTGCTAATTATTTTAAGGAACAGTCCATTTCTTCCTATACTCTCTGGTGTTTTTAATAGGAATGGATGCTGTATTTTGTCAGAAGCTTTTTCAGCATCTATTGATATGATCATATGATTTCTGATAGTTTTATTTTTGATATAATTGAGTATATTAACAGTTTTCCTAATATTGAACCTACCCTGCATTCCTGAAATAAATCCTACTTGATCATAATGTATTATCCTAGTGGTAAATTGTTGTAATTGTTTTGCTAAGAATTTATTTAAGATTTTGGTATCTATATTCATCAGGGAAATAGGTCTATTATTTTCTTTCTCTGTTTCAACTCTTCCTGGTTTAAGTAACAACACCATATTCATTTCATAGAAAGAGTTAGGCAGAGTTCCATATTTCCCTATTTTTCCAAAGAGTTTATGTAGAATTGGAACCAATTATTACTCAAATGTTTGGTAGAATTCACTTGTGAATCCATCAGGCCCTGGAGATTTTTTCTTAGGGAGTTCAATGATAGCTTGTTGAATTTCTTTTTCTGAGATAGGGTTGTTTAGGTATTTAATCTCTACTTCATTTAACCTGGGCAACTTATAGTTTTGTAAATATTCATCCATTTCTCTTAGATTATCAAATTTATTGGCATAGAGTTGGGCAAAATAATTTTTGACTATTAATTTAGTTTCCTCCTCATTGGTGGTGAGTTCACCTGTTTCATTTATGATACTAGCAATTTGGTTTTCTTCTTTCTTTTTTTTAATCAAATTGACCAGAGGTTTATCAATTTTATTGTTTTTTTCATATTACCAGCTTCTGGTTTTATTTATTTATTTATTTTTTAGATTTTTTTTTTATTCTCATTTTGTACAAATGTTTTTTTTACATTAATAAAATATACTTGTTTACAAGTAAACAAAATACCCTTCCCCCAATGAATATAGATAGACTTGCTTGGGCAAAAAAGTAAAGGGGAAAGAAAAAAAATTAAAATTAAAAAAAAAATAGTAATAATTGTAGGTATGGCCAGGTGGTGCAATGGACGAAGCACCAGCCCTGGAGCCACGAGCACCCAAGTCCATATCCAGCCTTGTAAACCCAATAATCACCCAGCCATGTGACATGCAAGCCACCCGATTCCCACTGCCCTGCAAAAACCAAAATGAAAAAAAAAGAACAAAAAAGACCCAAAATAAAATAAAATAGTAATAATAGTAGGGGTGGCTGGGTGGAAGACAGAGCATTGGCCCTTGAGCTAGGAGCACCTGGGTCCGAATCCAGCCCCAGACACCCAAAGATCACCCTGCTATGTGGCCCCAATCAGGCCACCCAGCCCCACTTGCCCTGCGCCCTCCCCCAAATAATAACAATAAATGTGCTTCAGTCTTTGTTCCAACACTATCACCTCTGTCGTGAGTGGATCACATTATTTATGATAAGTCCATCACAAAAGTTACTTCCATATTTTTCCAACGTTGCCATTGCTGATCGCAACTCCCTCCTTTCTTATTTTTCCACTACCATGTACTATATTTTCTCTCTCCTTTCACTCTGATTCTGCTGTAGGGTCACTGAGTGGCCTAGCAGACAGATCCGTGGTCCTGGGGCCAAGAAGCCCTGAGCCCCCATACCACCCCTTAGGCCCAGAATCCACCTGGCCCTGTGGTCCTGGGCAGGCCTTCCAATCCCAGCCCCTTGCAAGAAGTAAAAAAAGAAAATGTGTTATATCTCACCACTGTCCCCCCATGGTCCATCCTCTCCTCCTTTATTCACATCCCCACCCCTTCCCCCTGCTCCCCCCTCCTTCTTACTCCAGTTATCTATACCCCATTGAGTATATTTGCTGTTTCCTCTCCTAGCCATCTCTGATGACAGCAAAGCTTCCCTCATTCCCCCTTGCCTCCCCCTTCCATATCATTGCAATAGCTCATTGTAATAAAAAAAAATCTTATTATGTGAAATATCTTAGACTATTCCCCCTCTCCTTTTTCTTTCTCCCATTCCATTTCCCGTTTTTTCCCTATTGACTCCATTTTTACACCATATTTTATCTTCGAATTCAGCTTTCTCCTGTGCTTCAAATATAAAAGCTCTCTCTACCTGCTCTATTAACTGAGATGGTTCATATGAATATTATCAGTATCATTTTTCTATACATGCAGTTCATCCTCATTAAGTCCCTCATATTTCCCCCCTCTTCTGCAATCTCCATGCTTTACCTGAGTCCTGTATCTGAAGATCAAACCTTCTGTTCAGCTCTGGCCATTCCAAAAGGAACCTTTGAAATTCCCCTGGTTCATTGAAAGTCCATCTTTTTCCCTGGAAGAGGACATTCAGCCTTGCTGGGTAGTTCATTCTTGGCTGCATTCTAAGCTCTTTTGCCTTCTGGTATATTGTATTCCAAGCCCTACGAGCTTCCAATGTAGCTGCTCCTAAGTCCGTGTGATCCTGACTGCAGATCCACGATATTTGAACTGTGTCCTTCTGGCTGCTTGTAATATTTTCTCTTTGACTTAGGAGTTCTGGAACTTAGCTATAATATTCCTAGGGGTTGTTTTCTCAGTTGTGTTTTTAATGAGACATTTCACATTTTTCAATGAGATATTTCACATTTTCTTCTAATTTTTCATTTTTTTGGTTTTGAAGTATTGATTCCTGATTTCTGGTAAATTCATCAATCTCCCTGAATTCTATTCTTTGTCTGAAGTATTTGTTCTCCTCAGAGAGTTTTCTTATCTCTTTTTCCATCTGGCCAATTTTGCTTTTTAAAGCATTCTTCTCCTCAATAACTTTTTGAACTGTTTTATCCATTTGACCTAAGCTGGTTTTTAGCAACGCTATTTTCTTCAGCACTTTTTTGGATTTTCTTGACTAAACTGCTGACTTCATTTTCATGTTTTTCCTGCATCTCTCTCCTTTATTTTCTCAGTTTTTCTTCCAACTCCCTCATTTTATTTTCAAAGTCTTTTTTGAGCTCTATCATAGCCTGAGCCCAATTTCTGTTTTTCTTGGAGTCTTTAGATGCAGGAGCTTGTGCTTCCTCATCTTCAGACTGAGTATTTTGATCCTTCTTGGGCTCATTTGCAAAATATTTCTCAATGGTCTTCCTCTTGTTTCTTTCTTTGTTCATTTTCCCAGCCTAAGCCTGTTTTTTCTGGTGCTTCCTGAGCTTTTGGGACACTCCCACAAGGGTCTCAGTGTGTGAGGTTCTGTCCTCCCTCCTGGTCTGTGAATGAACATAACCACCCCCCTCTGCCACGGGGCGAGGTGGCAGGGCCCTGTTGTTCTATGGGGGGGCCTAGACTGGGTTCAGGATCTGAATGTGGTCAGAGCCCCAGAGTCCTGTTCCAGGGGCAGAGGACAGAGCTTGTCAGTCTCTCTCTCTTCACTCCCCTCCCTCAGCTCAATGGGCTCATGCCCTGGGGGCTCCTGCTTACCGGCTCCACCTGCTTCTGTTTCCAGGTCTAGGCTGGAAAGACCAAGATGCTTGCTTGTGCCCTGAGGGCTGGGCTCCACGTGCTTGCTCTGGCAGAGGATCCCCGCTGTTCCCCCACTTCGTGCCGGTGCTCCCCCGGGGTGCAGCTCAGGAGACTCCCCCGCTGCTGTGAGCCGTGGCTCCCAGCACCCTGGGGCTGCCTCCCGGAGGCTGAAGTTCTTTGGCTCTGGTGGGCCACCCCTCCAACACCAGGGAACAGACCCTTTCTGCTCTTTTCCAGGTTACCTTGAGTAGGAGAATTGCCTCACTGGGTCCCTTTGTGGGTTCTGTCTCTCGAAAGTTTAGTTAGAGTCCTTAGTTTATGAGTTTTTATCAGAGAGCTCTTAAGACTCAATCCTTTCATGTCGCCATCTTCGACTCAAAGGCGGTTTTATTTATTAATTCAATAGTTTTTTGCTTTCAATTTTATTATTTTCTCCTTTAATTTTTAGAATTTCAAATTTGGTATTTAATTGGGGAGTTTTGATTTGTTCTATCTCTAATTTTTTTAGTTGCATGTTTAGTTCATTGATTTCCTCTTTCTCCAATTTATTCCTGAAAGCATTTGGAGCTATAATATATCTCCTGAGAATTGCTTTGAATGAATCCCATATGTTCTGGTATGTTATTTCATTATTTTCATTATCTAGGATAAAATGGTTAATTCTTTCTATAATTTGTTTTTTGGTTCACTCACTTTTTAAAATGAAGTTATTCAGTTTCCAATTTGTTCTGGGTATATATCCCCTTGGCCCAGTATTGCATATGACTTTTATTGCATTGTGATCTGAGAAAGATGTATTCACTATTTCTGCCTTTCTGCAGTTTATCATTAGGTTTTTATGTCCTAGTACATGGTCAATTTTTGTATAAGTTCCATGTACTGCAGAGAAAAAGGTATATTCCTTTCTATCCCCATTCATTTTCCTCCATAAGTCTACCATATGTAATTTTTGTAACAATCTATTTACCTCCTTAACTTCTTTCTTGTTTATTTTATGATTCGATTTATCTAGATCTGAGAATGGGAGGCCGAGGCCTCCCCCCAGTAGAGTTTTGCTGTCTATGTCTTCCTGTAATTCTTTCAGCTTCTTCTCTAAGAATTTGGGTGCTGTCCCACTGCATTCATATATATTCAGTATTGAAATAACTTTATTGTCTATTGTACCTTTTAGGAGGATAAAGTTTCCTTCCTTATCTCTTTCAAAGCTATCTATTTTTGCTGCTGCTTTGTCTGAGATAAGGATTGCTACCCCTGATTATTTTACTTCAGCTGAAGCAAAACATATTTTGCTCCAACCTTTTACCTTTACTCTATATGTATCTCTCTGCTTCAAATGAGTTTCTTGTAAGCAGCATATTGTAGGATTCTGTTTTTTTTTAATCCACTCTCCTATTTGCTTACGTTTTCAGGGAGAGTGCATCCCATTCACATTCAAAGTTATGATTACTAAATCTTTATTGCCCTCCTTGCTATCTTCCCTCTGTTTGTATTTTCCTCCTCTCCCCCCTTTATCCATATTCCCCAGTACTTTGTTTCTGAATACCACCCCTTTCAGTGTGTTTTCCCTCCTATATCACTCCTATATCACACCTTCCCCTTTCTTTCCCCTTTCCCTTTTTCCCTTTTCCCTCCCCTTCCTTTTGTTATTTCCCCTTTTCCCACCACTCCCCTTCCCTTTCTCCATTCCCCCCTCCCCTTTTCCCCTTTTAAAACTTGAAAGGTTAGATGTTTTATAATTTAGCTGAGTATGTGTAGGTTGACTTGAAGCCAAGTCTGATGAGAAGAAGATTCAGGTGTTTCTTGTCCCCTCCCTTCTTCCCCTCTATTACCATAGTTTTTTTTTGTACCTCTTAGTGTAATGAGAGTTACCCCATTCAATCCCCTTCCTATTCCTGTCTCTTTCCTGTCCCCCTTTTTAAGAAGGTAGTGTTTTTTAGATCATTCTATCTTAGTTATAGAAAATTCTGAGTGTCTGTCACTTCTAGTTCCATATATTCTATCTAATAGAATTAAATTTCTTGAGAGTTATTAGAGTCTTTTTCCCAAATGGGGTTAAATCCAGTTACATCTCTTTAGATAACAGTATCATGGATAGGTCATGAATGTCCATCATTTCTGGCTAGGTATATTCTCTCTGTTAGAGTTACATTTCTCAAATTTATAGAATTTTTTTCCCCATGCTGGGATATAGCCAGTTTCATCTTACTGGATAGCAGTTTTTTTTTTCCTTTTACCGCCCCCCCCCTTTTTTTTTTTTTACCTTTTCATGTGTCTCTTGAACCTCCTGTTTGATGTCCATATTTTCTATTTAGCTCTGGTCTTTTTATCAGGAATTTTTGGAATTCTTCCACTTTGTTAAATGTCCATCTTTTTCCCTGGAAGAGAAGGCTCAG
Organism: Macrotis lagotis; assembly: GCF_037893015.1. Classification (NCBI taxonomy): domain Eukaryota; kingdom Metazoa; phylum Chordata; class Mammalia; order Peramelemorphia; family Peramelidae; genus Macrotis; species Macrotis lagotis. Next base: position 226,619,644 of record NC_133663.1, on the reverse strand, counting down.
CTTTGCAGGAAAGTAGATTCTTGGCTGCATTCCAAGCTCCCTTGCTCTTTGAAATATATCATTCTAGGCCCTTCAATCCCTTAATGTTGATGCAGCCAGGTCCTGCATGATCCTTACTGTGGCTCCTTGATATTTAAATTGTTTCTTTCTGGCTGCTTGTAGGCTTTTCTCTTTTATCTTATATTTCTGTAATTTGGCCAAAACATTTCTTGGTGTTTTCATTTTAGTATCTTTTTCTGGAGGGGATTGATATATTCTTTCAATAACTACTTTGCCCTCCACTTCCATGATATCTGGGCAGTTTTCCATCACTACATCCTGTAATATTAAGTCCAGGCTTTTTTTCTTGTCAATGTTTTCAGGAAGTTCTATAATTTTCAGGTTGCCCCTCCTTGATCTATTCGCGAGGTCAGTGGTTTTGTTGATGAGATATTTTAGATTTTCTTCTATTTTTTCTATTTTTTGATTTTGTTTAACTGACTCTTGCTGTCTCATGGAGTCAATAGTTTCTTTCAACTCCATTCTTTTTTGGGGGGAGGAAATTTCTTCATTAACCTTTTGCAACTCCTTTTCCAAATGGTCAATTCTACTTTTGAAAGAGCTTTCCATTTGACCAATTGAGGTTTTGAGAGAATTATTTTCTTTTTGCATTTGCCTAATTGAGGATCTGAGAGAATTATTCTCATTTTGTATTTGTTCAACTGAGGATCTGAGAGATTTATTCTCCTTTTGTATTTGTCCAATTGTACTTTCTAAGGATTTGTTTTCTTGTGGCAAGGTATTAATTGTCTCTTCCAAATTTTTAAGCTCCTTCCTCATTTCTTCAAGGAAGTCTTTCTGTGCTGAAGAGTAGTTCATATTTTCCTCAGAGGCTCTAGGTCTTTCTGAGTTAGGGTCTTTCCCTTCCAAGTATTTTTCTATGGATCCATCTTTCCGCTGACCCTTCTTCATTTTGCTAAGACCTTGAGTTGGGGTAGGGCTGGTTCACAGGGGCTTGGGATCACTAAAGCCTTTACTCACTGAGTGCAATTTCTCTGGCTGGCCAGTAGGAGGTGTTGGTTGCTTTCTCTGGAGTGTCTGTGACCTTGATTGAGGCCTTCTCCCTTTGCTTGAAGGGAGGAGTTGGAGCTATTGAATTCTTTTGCCTTCAATCAATGGTGCTCTTTACCCTGGCCTGAGGTCATTCTTCAGCTGGGCTAGTTCTTCTGCTCACACACCTGGGCCTGAGGCAGAAGTCATTTGCAATTGTTTGTTCTGGGAATAGGTCTGAGCTCTAATGGGGGCATGAACTCTAAGGTCCTCAGACCAGAGGAGCCCAGGGATGGTGTCCACAGCTATCCTGCACCAGAACTCTCCCCCCAGTCCTGTCCGCAAGCTCCCAGGGGACAGTACCAATACCAGTGCCTCTGCTCCCTAGTTGACTCAAGCCCCTGCTGTCTAGTCCCACCACTGATCCATTAGGTCCAGCTCTCAGGCCCTCAAACTCCCGGGTTCTGATTCAGCTGTTAATCTGGTTGACCCGGGGCTGATTGATCCTCCCTCTGAGCCCAGACTCACCCCCCCCCCCCCCCCCCCGAATGCCCGAATTGATCCAGTGCTGCTGGGGGAGAAAAATCCTGAGGTAGATTTTGTTTCTCCTGGCTTTTCTTTCTGGGTTTTGTGCATTGCGGGGGTCCACCCTGCGTGGGGTCCTTGGAACTTGAAAGGAGGGATAGAGTTGGCGAAAATGAGTTGAGTCAACAAGTGGGTAAAGGCAGGAACAGTTTGACTGACTGTCAGCTGCTTAGATTTATTTTTATAGTCTTAGAATCATATGAAACAAGCAAACTAAAATCATTTCCTTGGTTACAAAAGTATACAATTTTCATCATTAATCACATAGTTCATATGGTTACAAGTTTGATCATGTAGTGGTTACAAGTGTGATTATCAATCATGTAATTAATTTTCTTGTCCCTGCTCAGACCGTGATGACCTCAACCTGCCTGTTGCCTAGTTTGTTGCTGCATAGTAAAGTTATTGATTAAACAGAACTTTCCTTAGAATAATCTTTGATATAATTTGTTTAATGGAATGCTTCTATGTTTTTGTACCGCATATGTAATGTTTTCAATATGCTCCCTTAACAACCTATAGTGAGGGTAGCTATGCTTGTCCACCTGTCCGTTAACTCTTTCAATAACTAATTTTCCTTTCAGCCCTTGTTGGTAGATGCTACGGTTTCTATGACTTTTTATTCTTTGCCAATTAACTAAGGCTGTTAAGAGTTCACATATTGGTTACCTATACTAACTATTCTCTCACCATCTTTATCATATATTCCTGTGCATGATAAGGGGGGCAAAACTTAATTTCCCTGGAATTCTATCTGACCCATCTTGCATCTGGTTTCCCTATATATATTCTGACATCTCCCTGGAACTCCCAGTGCTGTGTCTTCTAAAGATTTCATAATGCTGAAGCCTTTTGTATGTCTCAGGGAGAGGCAGTCCTGTTAAATTTGGACAGAGTTCACAATTTGTTTTATTCAAGGAATTTCTCCAAAATCCTTCCTTTATAGTCATTCCACTATTAGGATGAGTAAGTTTTGCAATCAATAATAGACCTACAAATGTGGGTATACATGGAATCCCTATATATATTGAAGAAGGAAATGTTGTTCCATCAGGCAGTGTGACTGCCCTGAGTCTTCTTGCCGTGACTGTGTCAAACAGCTTAGAGACCCTGGCTCCCAACAGTGCGTCTGATTTCTTTTAAGAGGTTTGTTTCATATGCTAGATGGGGAAAGATCAGGAGACTTTAGAACTATGCCTGTCTTCTCTCCGCCATTTTGGCCGGAAGATCTATCCCCCTTTTAAAGGAGGTAGTTTTTTTAAATCATTCTGAGTCATAGAAAATTCTGAGTATCCATCACTTCTAGCTATGTACATTCTATCTAATAGAGTTACAATTCTTGAGAGTTATTATAGTCTTTCTCCCAAGTATTGTTATAGCCAGTTTCATCACATTGGATAGAAGTCTTGTGGATAAGTCATAAGTGTCCATCACTTCTGGCTCGGTATATTCTCTCTGTTAGAGTTACAACTCTCAAGAGTTATGAGAATCTTTTTCCCTGTGCTGGGATATAGCCAGGTTCAACTTATTGGATAGCAGTTTTTTCTTTAACCCTCCCTTTTTTTTAACCTTTTCATGTATGTCTTGGACCTCCTGTTTGATGCCCAAATTTTCTATTTAACTCTGGTCTTTTCATCAGGAATTTTTGGAATTGTTCCATTTCATTAAATGTCCATCTTTTCCCCTGAAAAAGAAGGCTCAGCTTTGCTGGATAGTGGATTCTTAGTTACATTCCAAGCTCCCTTGCTCTTTAGAATATCTCGTTCCAGGCCCTTCAATCCCTTAATGTTGATGCAGCCAGGTCCTGCGTAATCCTTACTGTGGCTCCTTGGTATTTAAATTGTTTCTTTCTGGCTGCTTAAAGGATTTTCTCTTTTATCTGATAGTTCTGGAATGTGGCCACAACATTCCTTGGTGCTTTCATTTTAGGATCTCTTTCTGGAGGGGATCTATGTATTCGTTCAATAACTATTTTGCCCTCTGGTTCCATGATATCAGGGCAATTTTCCATCACTGGATCCTGTAATATTAAGTCCAGACTTTTTTTTTCTCTTCAATGCTTTCAGGAAGTCCAATAATTCTCAGGTTGCCCCTCCTCAATCTCTTCTTGAGGTCAGTGGTTTTGCTGATGAGGTATTTTACATTTTCTTCTATTTTTTCTATTTTTTGGTCTCTTGCTCTCTCATGAAGTCTTTAGGTTCTTCAGACTCCATTCTTTTTTTTTTAGAGAGACGTTTTCTTCATTTACCTTTTGTAACTCCTTTTCCAATTGGTCAATTTACTTTTGAAAGAGCTTTTCATTTGACCATTTTAGGTTTTGAGAGAATTATTTTCTTTTTGTGTTTTCCCAATTGATGATCTGAGAAATTTATTCTCATTTTGTATTTGTCCAATTGAAGATCTGAGAGATTTATTCTCATTTTGTATTTGTCCAATTATATTTTCCAATGATTTGTTTTCTTATTGAAATGCCTTAATTGACTCTCCCAAATTTTCCAGTTGATTTTTAAACTCAATCCTCATTTCTTCAAGGAAGTCTTTCTTTGCTGGAGACCAGATCATGTTCTCCTCAGAGGTTCTAGGTCTTTCTGAATTAGGGTCTTTTCCTTCCAAGAATTTTTCTATGGATCTATCTTTCTGCTGACCTTTCTTCATTTTGCTACGACCTGGAGTTGGGGAGGGGCTGGTTCATAGAGGTTTGGTGTTGGGATCCCTAGAGGCTTTACTCACTGAGTGCAATTTCTCTAGATGGCCAGTAGGAGGTGCTGGTTGCTTTCTCTGGAGTGTCTGTGACCTTGATTGTGGCCTTCTTCCTTAGCCTGAAGGGAGCAATTGAAGCTGTTGAATACTTTTGCTTTCAATCAATGGTGGGGTTTACCCTGGGGTGAGGTCATTCCTCTCTCTGTTGTCAGCTGGACTGGTTCTTCTGCTCACACCCCTGTGCCTAAGGCAGAAGTAGTCTGCATTTGTGTTTGTTCTGGGAAGAGGCCTCAACTGCAGTGGAGGCATGGACTCAGATTTCCTTAGACCAGAGGAGCCCAGGGATGGTGTCCACAAGCTCTCCTCCAGCAGAACTCTCCCCCAGGTCCTATAGGCAAGATCCAGAGGGTCAACGCCAACATCAGTGCCTCTGCTCCCTAGTTGACCCAAGTCCTTGTTAGACCAGGCACTAGCCCTGCTGATCAAGCAGGTCTTGCTCTCAGGACCTCAGGCTCCCGGGGCTCCAACCCTGCTGCTAAGCAGGCTGATCCATGGCTGCTCCACCTTCTGCGCCTGGGCTCACTCAGGACCAAGGAGAACAAATCCTGAGATAGATGGTTTTTCTCCTGGCTTTTCTTTCTGGGTTTTTGTGGATCAGATTTCTGTTAAGAGGTTTATTTCATATTATAGATGGGGAAAGATCAAGAGACTTTAGAACTGTGCCTGTCTTCTCTCTGCCATCTTGGCTGGAAGTCTCGCCAAATCAACATATTAAAATTTTTGTTCTTAATTTTCAGTTGACTTTAGATCTAGCAAATGATGTGCTCTTTCTGCAATAATATTCTATATCTAGCAGCCCATTTGTTTAATTCTCAAGGACACTTTAGGGTCTGCCATTGTATTATAGAGATTATTCTTTGTTCCTTGATAAAGAAGAGGTTGTGGTATATAACTCTAGGCTTTTTATCCCATTTCTCTAAGAATCAATAGAAGCTCATTTTGTTTTGTTTTGTTTTGTTTTTGCCACTTGCACCAAATACTACTCAGTTTTCACTGTCACCTGGCATTATCTGCTTTAATCAATGAATCCAATTTTCTTTTTTTTTCTTTTTAATTTAAATTTATTTTTATTAAAGATATTATTTGAGTTTTACATTTTCCCCCAATCTTGCTCCCCCCCCCCCCACAGAGAGAGCACTCTGTCAGTCTTTACTTTGTTTCCATGTTGTACCTACTGGAAATCATCTAAGAAATCATCTGAATCCAATTTTCTTAAAGATAACCTTTATGTAATTTCTGGAGACAATGATTTGATCTTAAATTACTATCATAAACCTAAATAAATAAACCTATCATAAACATTTGCATGTCCCGGTTCCAGGTATAACATGAAGAGCCTTTTGATTCAATTATTGGATTATAGTCATTTAATAATCTATGGAGAGAGAGAGATAAATCACTTTTAGCAATGTTCAACATATTCAATGGCATTTAACCATTTTCAGTCTTTACTATTTACTTTATGGAGTGAGTTCTGTTTCTTGAAAAAAAGTTCTTCATAACCTAGTATAATCTTCACAATTTCCTACCTTTATAATCTTCATGCATCTTACTCAGTGCCACATATTCTTTGATCCACTAACATTAGCCTTCTGGTGATTGCATGTACAAATACTCCATCTCTCAGCTCTAGGTATTTTCTCTAGTTGTCTTCCCATGCCTAGAATTCTCTGCTTTCTAAACTTTACATACTGGCTTCTTTGACTTCCTACAAATCCTAATTAAAATTCTGTTTTCTATAAGAAACCTTTCCCAATTCCACTTTATCCCAAAGGTTTTTTTCTTTAATTTCCCTGAATATTTTAATCAATTAGTTTTCATTTAGCAAAGCTCACTTACAAGCATTCATTTGTTTATTATCTCTCCCATTAGATTGTGAGTTCTTTGAGGGCAGGGACTGTCTTTTACTTCTTTTTGCAACCTCAACCCTTAGCACAGTAGGTATTTAATAAATATTTATTGACTGACAAAGTATTTCCATTCATTTTCAAGCTGTTTAATACTGATTTTCATCCACCTTTGTAACATATCATCTTGTAGTGATACATCCTGAATTTGGTTAACATTATATGGAATTTTGCTTGGATGAATTCTAGATTCATTTTTATCTACTTTTCTTTACCAAAAGTAAACATCAAGACTTCAATTGAATAGGTGTTAATTGTCCTAAATGTATTATTTCCACTAAGGCTTCATTTTGGGATGCCATTCTCTTAAGACTCTTAAATAATTTCAGCTTTCTCTTTCATGGTTTAATGCCCAATATATCTTACATGTAAGTATTGCTTTTATTTGGGTTAGAGCTCAAAAACTTGACTATCTATTCTTCCTTGGTACTCCTTTAAAATTTTACATTTAAGAAATCTAAATTATACTTTTTAAAACTTTTATTTATTTATGTTAGGTAACTTGCTCAAGGTCACACAGCTAGGCAATTACTAAATGTCTTGAGTCTGGATTTGAACTCGGGTTCTCCTGACTCCAGGATTGGTATTCTATCCACTGCACCACCTAACTGTCCTTGATATTTTTATATTATTGAAGAAAATTTCCATGAGAAAAAGTGAAATGAACTTTTCAGTGGAGTCATATAACTTAAGATCATAGAAAAATAGGTATAGATACACATATACATATGTCATTAGTATATTTTTATAACAACCTCCTCTTGAACCTGAAATTTATTTTGATAATTAATTATAATAATGAATTTAGGACTAGGTATTCTCTCTATGGAGACGATCACTTTTTATATCAAATGTGGTTCACATTTTGGTGGCATATTTTAAATAAAGAACAACAAATGATCTAGGATTCTTACTATATTTTGATCCATTTTGCATATATACTTGTTCATACAGTACATAAGCAAGCCAAGAATGCATAAATGAGTCAGAATCCTTGTGATAATTAAAAGTAGTATAAATGTCACATGTCTTTAGGTGGTGTGTTCAAGGATCATTGAACGTTATATCCTTAGAACTTTTGAGCACACCCTCTTTGCTCCTCAGTTAATATATTGTTTTAGTAAACATTTATTATGGTTAGAGAAAATTAGTTCTCATGTTGTTCAATGAACTTCAGATAGAAAAGGTCCTTAGAAAAGTTGCTTTCTTGACTAATAAGGAAATTATATTCAACATGATTATGTATGACCCATATTAGATTGTTTGATGTCTTGGGAAGGGGGGAGAAGAAATTGAATTCAAAAATCTTATAAAAATGAATGTAGAAAACTCTCTTCACATGTTATTTGAAAAAATACTATAAGTATTTTTAAAAAGAAAAGTTATTTTTCTCATTTTTACTTAATGTACTGTGAAATGTTACTTAAGTGGCTCTAATAATTTATTGTTTCTCTGAATCATTAAGTAAACATATGTGCTAAGCACTTGGGATACAAAGAAAAAGCAAAATAATCCTTATCTTCAAGTTGACATTCTATTGAGAGAAAGAAAACATACAAAGTATACACTGAGTAAGATAGTTTTACAGCAGAAAACACTAGTGCCTATGGGAAGACCACTGTGATAAGTTAAAATCCCCCAGAGACAGTCTGAGTGATTAATAATTAATAATTAATTAGGCTAGTTGGCAATCAATAAATTGATGGACAGTGGTTACTCTCAGTAACTAAAGACAAAAACACAGGGAAACCGGAGTGCCCCTAACAAGTGAAAAATCAACCCTGTTTAATGGACAATGAGGAGATTGGCTAGAAGTCTTTCATTCCTTCTGCTGAGAATTTGACTTAATCTTTTTATTTATTTTCTTCTTGTTTTTTTTTAAGGCAATAGAGTTAAGTGACCTGCCCAAGGTCACACAGCTAAAGTAATTATTAAGTGTTTGAGTCCAAATTTGAACTCAGGTCCTCCTGACTCAAGCATTGGTGCTCTAACCAATGAGCAACCCAGCTGTGCCTAAGAATGTGACTTACTTTTGAGCCTCAATACCTTTCAGTAATCTAAACCAGGGAATTCATCTTCCATCCAGATCACACTGGGCTGTGATTGGTGTTTTGTTCCATGTGCTGGAGTCACCCAAAATTCTAAGGATAGGGCCTCTTTTTCTTAGAGTAAAAACTTGCCTAGACCAGATTCAGTTTGTACCCTGAGCAGAAGTAAGATCTCCAATGGGGGGAGGGGGTTGACCCATTCAAGAATTGAGAACAGTTTTCCTGAAGGCCTAGGAAAACCTCATCCATTAGTCATGTCCTTCAGAGACTGAATTTTTTTTTTTACTGGAGTTGAATCTTCAATGATGAAATAAAGGGAAATAAATCTCTAGAGTCCAACCTTTTAATTGATTATAAAGAAAATAGTAAAATCATTTTTATTACTGGAAAAGTCTTCCTACAGCAAGAGGAAATTGAAGTAAGTCTTGAAGGAAGCCAGGAATTCTAAGAGGAGGAAGTAAGGTAGAAGAGCATTCTAGAAATGAAGAGCAGGCAGTAAAATGGTAAGAAGAAAGGAGCTGCAGCGTTTTGGGTCATGAGCAACAAGTAGACCTGAGTCCGGAACATGAATAGGAGTGATATTTTAAGAAGACTTAAAAGATATGAAGGAGTTAGGTTATGAAGAGATTTAAATACCAAACAAAAGGGTTTAATTTTGATACTGCAGAATAGGACAGAGTCATTGTAGATAAGTCAGACTTCTACTTTAACAAAAATCACTTGGGCAGCTTTTGGAAAATGAATTGGAATGGGTCAAGATTAAAGCAAAAGTCAATTAGGAGACTATTGAAATAGTTGAGTCAAGAATGATGGGAATCTGACCTAGGTTGCTAGCTATGTAAATGGAAGGAAGGGGTGAATATAAGAAATGTTAAAAAAAAAAAAAAAGAAATTGCAAGATCTGGAAATTGATTGGATACCTAGGAAACCAAGAGTAAGGAGTTGAAAATGACAATGAAGAGGTAAACATGGGTGATTGGGTAGATATTGGTGCCCTTAAGTCACAGGGAAATTCAGAAAAGGGGTGAGTTTTGGGGAGAAGATGGTTTTGTTTGGGATATATTGGGTGGAAATCCAGTTCAAAATGTCCAATAGACACTTGTCAATGCAGATTAGAATTCAGGAGACAGGCAAGAGTGAGAAGCAAAAAAAAGACAAGGGATAAATAGATCTGGGAATCATCTGTTTAGAGAGAAATATTAAACCCAATGGACTTGAACAGATCATTAACAGAATCTTGTGGGTCTCATATAATTAGAGCATAAACTAAATGAAATCCAACAAAGATGGAGAAACAACGGTTAGACAGGCAAGAGGCAAATCCAAAGGGAGCACAGGCCAAAAGGCCCAGTATGGAAAAGAGTATAATTTTCAGGAAAAGATAAAATAGACAACAGTGTTAAATACTGCAAGAAATCAAGAAGGACCAGAATTGGGGAAAGGCCATTAGATATGACAATTTAAGAAAGTATAGTATCCTTGAAGAAAACAATTTCAGTCTTATTCTATAGGCTGCTTCAATGGTTAGATATTTAAATTACATGTCAGACACATTACCCATACATTTCATTTTAACAAATGCAAATCTACAGTACACAAACAAGTAAGAATTCATCACAACAACCGCAAAAACCAAATAAACAATAATATCACTTGTCCTCCATAATGATCAGTATACTAAGCATTACCGGGAATAAAAAAGCAATAAAATATGCATAACTGACAGATAAATATAGCTGGAATATTTTAATATTAATACACAAGCAAATAAACATCAAGAAATACACTTAGTAAATCTACCCAGTAAACAATGCAAGTATCAATAAATATATGTAATTAAATGTAAGGTACAGTTTATAAGGATAAAAGTATGAAAATCTAACTCTCTCTCTCTCTCTCTCTCTCTCTCTATATATATATATATATATATATATATATATATACATATATATTTATATATAATGACAGCTTCTTCAGTTTTGGGTTTTTTAATAATATCATAAGCTAGCCAGGTCACAGGTTGGATGGACCTCATGTGTCCTATGATCTGTTGATCTATATACTCCTGTATCTGAAATAGGGCAGTGAAGTGGTGCTGTGGTTAGAATGCTGGTCTGAAGTCAGCAATACCTAAATTCAGATCTGATAAAAGGCATCAGCTGTGTAAACTTGGGCAAGCCACTTAACCCTGTTGGCCTCAGTTTCCTCATCTGTGAAATCAATTGGAGAAAGAAATGGCAAACCACTCCAGTAACTTTGCTAAAAACTTCCAAATTGGGTCATGAAGAGTCTGAAATGAGTGAATAACAATAATGAAAATATGAAGTGCATGATGATATAAACTAATCAATATTATCTTCTTTTCAAATGTCCTGGAGCCATCCCAAGCTCAGTATATTCAAAACAAAAGATTTTCCCTTAAATGTAGACATCTTCTCAACTTCTCTATTTCTGTAACAGGTAACTTCATTCTTCTAATCTCCCAGGTTCATACTTCAATGCTGTCATCAATTCTTCACTTTCCCAGATCCCACAAACCTGACCAAATCTTACTACTTCTAACTAACAACAGATAGGACCATCACAGCAACTACTTCTTTATCTTCACCCAGTCACCACCATGGTCCTTTTCTTTGTTCTTTCATTTTCAGATGAGAAAATTGAGGCAAGGAGGGTTAAGTGACTTGCTTGGGATCACACATGTAGTATGTGTCTCATGCTGAATTTGATCTCAAGTCCTCTGGATTCTAGACAATGCACTCTATTCACTATGCCATCTCATTGCCCTTATACTGTAGGATATAGATTTAGATTTAAGGCTAGAAAGGACCTTATTGGCCATTGAGAAACCTCAAGGTTTTTACCCATGAGGAAAATGATAAGTGTTCAAATGACTTTCCTAGGGTCACACAGTTAGTAGGTATTTATGGTAGAATTTGAATGCAAGTCAACCTTACTCCACATTGATAAAAATATTCACCTCTCCACCCCTAGGGTGGAATTGAAGTTCTAAGCTGGAAAGGTGTGAATCACTGTGCAAGACCTCTCCCAGTATTTGAACTGAGATTCTGTACAGTTTGAGGCAAGATTGTTGGATTGAAATATGAAGAGTATTGTTTGAACTATCCCCTTCTAAGTCAATACCTGGTTTGGACAATGTGTGCACCACTGGTGGGTAGCCCTTGTATTCAGTTCCATGAAATGATATCTGCTTATGCTGAATATTTCTGGAGGCTTTGACTTCTTAATCTTATGCTCCAATAATGTGCTATCACATTATTTTTTCCTTTAAGGTGACAACATATCTATCTTTCTATAGCTGCCTTCAGAAAACCTTTGTTTTCTTAATATTGCACAGCTTTTTTTTAGAATGCTAACCAAAAAGTCTCATTTTATAGTCCAGAGTGTACATTGTTAGGATTATGTAGGTGGACTAAATATATAATTCCCATTCAGTTTGATTCATGGATGCCAGTAATTCTCTTAACATATTCATCCAAAGCTTTCTCCTTGAAAGCTTTATGTGATCTTGCAAAAGGAGACCAAGGTATTTATAAGTATTTCCTTCATTCATTGGTTTAATGTATTGGTAAAATCTATGTGAAATAATTGGTGTATGTTATGCTTTCCCCTGTGGATATTATTAATTTTACAGTTATCAAGTGCAAATGATATTTTGATAATATTTGAGAAAGATTTCATAAAATTAAAAAGCTTTATGAGATTTAAGACATTTTATTATATATATCTGCATGTTTGTGTGTGTGTGTGTGTGTGTGTGTGTGTGTGTGTGTGTGTGTGTGTGTGTGCAGATTCTGGTGAACCCATATTGTTAGATTCATATACAACAAGATGTTTTGATTTAACTTCTTTCATTTGGGATGATATTTAGTTCTATTTATGAGAGATGCTAATTGATTTCAGGCTAAACAGAGTCATAATGGGCTTAAGTTCCATCAAAAAATATCTAATTTGTTCTTGGAATATTTATGGTTATATTATGTTCTAATTAGACCACAGTTTTCCATAAACTCACCAGATATTGTAGTACTTTCACTATCATTAGGTCTATTTTATATATCTGAGATATATGAATAAGTCATGAGTATAAAATTGTCAGAGATTTTGCAATAATAAAAAAAGGCAAGCATATATGTATTGTATGCTTTCAGGTAACTTTCTCAATAATACTGATTCAATCATGAATCAATAATCTATTATTTTTTTGTACCTTAGGTCTTATTGGTAGGTCTTTTTGGTTCTCAGTTATTATATTGGTTTTTGTGTGTTTATAGATTTTTTTAAAAAAATCTATAAGCTGTGAATGCTTTTGCATGAAGTTGATTATTTGTCCTTTGTTCTCAAAGAGAGCCCAATGTAAATCCAATTGTGGCTAATTCAACCAATATGAGCTTGGAAGGCTCTACTTAGGTTGGACACAAATAGTCCATATGAATAGTTGGAGTGGAAATATCTAAATTTGTGCATCTTTTATTTCTTTTGAGTTACTGCAATTTTGCTTTGCTCTTGAGAACCTTCTTTGATGTAGGCATGCTATGATAGAAGGTCCTGGGCCAATGTCTCCCATGTCTCACTCTTGATTCCATTGTTCTTCAGAGAGACTTTGTGAGAATGTTTGAATTGCTTCTTCTGACCTCCATGTGAACACTTACCTTGTTTTCTAAAAACTGATGCTTTAGGAATTTTGGCATTTAAACAATGTGGTCAGCCTAAGAGATCACATTCTTTAGAGTTTAAACTGCTTGATAGTTCAGCTTGAGGAAGGACCTCAGGGTCCAGTACCTTTTCTTGACAGGTGATCTTCAGACTCTTCCTAAGGCAATTCAAATGGAAATAATTGTAAATGGCCTGTATTTGGTGCCTCACTGATGTTATCATCATTAGGAAAAATGGGATCTTGATTTTGTCTGAGAGGAAAAGTACTTTATGAAGCATTTGAATGAGGGGTTCAGAGAGTAAATGTTTAACAACTGACTTTCCAAAATGCGCAATATCTTTTTAAGCTTAATCTAGATTATTAACAAATTCTCAAAATACTTTCTTTTTTAACAAATTTTATTTATTTAAGGCAATGGAGCTAAGTGACTTGCCCAAGGTCACACAGCTAGGCAATTATTAAATGCCTGAAGCCAGATTGAATCTAGGTCCTCTTGACTCCAAGGCCAGTGCTCTCTATCTACTGTACCTAGCTACCCCTCAATTACTTTCTTAAGTTGACACAATAAAAAAACAAAAAATAAAGCTTTGATTTGTAGTACTTACCTATTTCTGTGTACAAATGCTTACACTGACAATTTAACAATCAACTCTCACAAGCCATCAAGCTGGTTCCAACATTCCTTTGATTTTAGCCAGAAATTATGGCTCTTACCAAGTCACATTATATTTATAGAGCTGCTAGACTTTCATTCATCTCTCTTGACATCATCATTTTGTGATTGATTATCAACAGTAAAGAAGCTTCTTATTGGAACCAACTTTTTTTTTTATTGTGAACTTATAGATGGTCAGAAATTTTCCACATCTTCTTCATGAGTTCTCTCTTGCACCTGATTTATCTACTTCCCCAAACTCTACAACAGAATTTTTTAAATTAACATTGAATTATTGATTTTGTTCTTCGTGTTGCTTTAACTTTTTGTCTAATTTTAAATTTTTGACTTTTACTTCCAATTTAAAATTAATGGAAGTGATATAGTTCCATTAATCTGATATACTTTTGCTTACTAGATTCCTGTTGGTATATTTCTTTTTTTATTATTTTAGTTGGGCAACATGGCATTCAACTTTTTCTACTTTACACAACCAGGAGCTAGAAACTGATGTAATCTCCCAGTGCTTCTCTCCGATCTTCAATATTCTCTCCAATCTTCAATCCTAAATCACTTCTAATATAATGGTCTTTAATCATATCCTTGAAAATATTCCTTGAGAGTTCCACTTTTCTTACTAAGCTTCTTTCCATTGTAAACTGTTGTCCTAAAATGCCCTGAAATGTTTTTACACTTTCTGTCAAATGTTGTAGAGGATGCATTTATTTGTGATGAATATAGCAAATGTCAGCTTTTTTTTTTTAGTTACTCAGTTTTGGTATAATTGGACTGATAGTTAAATTCACATTATCAAATTCAAAAGGGACTTTTTGGAATTCCAGTGTAAGTATGTTCATATCCTTCTGAAATTTGAGCTATCAGATTGGTTTTGTCATTCTTTTCATCACTTAATGCAATTTCTAGAGTTTTCTTTGAGTGAAGATTTTTAATGACCTAAGACTCATTAACTTTTTCTTCAGCAAATTTCATCTTTCACTTTGTCTAATCTAGGGTTAATGATGAAGTTTTCCATTTATGATTTCTCTGTAGTAGTTGGAAACACATTACTATAAGAACTGGAGCTGAGTATCACTCCAAAATCTTTACCAAGAAAATCTCAAATGGTGTAATGAAATGTAACATACCACTGAAACAAATGAACAACAAAAGATGCACTTAATAAATACTGATTGATTAATGTCATTGATTTCTATGACCTATGATCATATCACCATGTGGTCAACCAATAGAGGACTCTCTCTATACTTAACTGGACTTATCCATGGAAAGCAAATCCAGTTTGTTGTTGAGATGGTACTAGAAGTTTTTCCAGTTTGATAGAACATTTTAGTGTATGTTCTCTAATGAAATACAACTTCCGTGAACCCAGAAGGAGGTCACCTCAAGATAACAATGAAGCTAGAGAAACACTTTTTGAATATGTTACTGAAGGACTTCCTTTTTCATACAGACTGAGCCAACTGTACCCTGGGATCCCTTATAATTCTGAAATGCGTTATTTGGTTTTGATATGTTAATGTCTTGTGTATAAACTTTTTTGTTGAAAGAGTACATAGATTGTTTTAAGTCATATATATATGTATACACATGTACATATATATCATGTATAGTAAGCCATACAAATATATGATGTGTTACATGTAATATATGTTCATATCCATAAATATGTATGTATGAATATACTATATACATAGTTTAAACACCTACACACACATTTGTGTTTAGTTTCAGTTTTAGTCCTTCCATCTCTGCATGATCCCATTTGAGGTTTTCTTGGCAAAGATGCTAGAGGTTTGCCATTCCGTTCTCCAGTCCATTTTACAGATGAGAAAACAGGCAAATCTGGATAAGAGTCTTGTCTGTGATCACCCAGCTAGTATCTGAAACTGAATTTGAAAATCGTATCTTCCTGACTTCAGATCCACTCCCTATCTACTACATCAAAAACTGCAAAAATTAAGGATTGTTAAGTCCTTCTTCAGTTTTGTCTGACTTTATGCAACTCCCAGTTGGGGTTCTCTTGGCAGAGATATGAATGGTTTGCCTTTTTTTTCCCAGTTCATTTTACAGATAAGAAAACTGAGGCAAATAGGGTTAAATTAGTTGCCCAGGGTCATATAGCTAGTAGGTGTCTAAGGCTAGATTTCAACTCACAAAAATGAATCTTCCTGACTGAGAATTTGGGGTTCTTTCCATATATACAAATACATGTATATGCATATAGTATTGATCTTTGTTCTTTGAGGTGGGATTTTTTTTTTTGCCTTTTTTCATTGAAAATTTGTTAGTATGGTTGTTATTTTCTTTTTATCTCTGACTTTTATCCTTTTACCTAGGGATAATTTTGTTGTTGTTGTTGTTAAATAAGTTGAAGCTAGAAAAGATGTTTTTTCTATTATTATAGGCCTACTCTCTCAAATATGTACAGGTAGAGGATGTGTCAGAGTGAATTTGTGTAACATCTTAAGAGCATTAAGGATTTCAAATATATTTTCTGTATTTTGGGTTTTTCATTTGAAAATGCTTCTGTCTCTCATGTTTAGGGAATAGCCTACCATCTCAGAGAAGTCTGTCATCCTTCTTTCTTTAGTCCCATTATTCTTAGTTATTTGCTAGCAGAGGCTGCAGGGCTTTTTCTTGTATTTACATATTATAAATAATGTGGTTGTAATTTATTATGTCTTTTAATATTACTTCTTACATATTTAGGTTAGTTGGATTTGTTTTGAGATTAGAAGTTTCTATCTCACCCAGGCTGGAAGGGCTTCTCCCCAGGAGTTTTGACTTGTTCCATTTTATGATCTGGGCTGGTATATCCCTCCTCTGGCATCTGGTTCCCTGCCCCAGAAGTCCTAGGACTCACCATTTTGGTAACAAATAGTCAAAAGATTAAGATAGTATAAATGGTCAAAGCAGCACAAAGAAGAAAAATCAATAATTTTTTTTTGTTTTTGCAAGGCAATAGGGTTAAGTGACTTGCCCAAAGTCACTAGGTGGGTCTGAGGCAGGATTTGACTCCAGGGCCTGTGCTCTATCCACTGCTCCACCCAGCTGCCCCAACAATTCACTGCTAATCAAAAATTTAATTTCAAAGACTCGAGAAGCAAAAAAAAAAAAATAGAAATGAGAGAAGACCCATGAAAGAAACCTAATTTCCTTTAACCCTCCTGTAGCTCATAACTCCCAAACTCAGCTAATCTCCAGTCTCAGCCTCCTCTACTAGCAGGTTTGATAAGGATCTACCACCACAACTGGCCCTTAACATTTCCTTTATTGCTGTTGTTGCCATCTTGAGTTTGTTTGTTTCTTTTTTAACAGTGAATACCCTCAAATGTATAGCTTTGGTCTGCAGAAGAAAAAAACAACAAACCCAGAGTAAAATGTCATGGATTCAAATTCTTGCTCCACTGCTCCTGTAGTTAATAGTAGCCTCTTTACCATTTTGTGTCAGTTTCTTCATCTGAGATAGCATGAGATTAGACTCAATGATCACTTAGGTTCATTCAATAACTCCTATGAATCTCTGGGGCATTAGAACAGGATTTCTAAATTAAAAAAAGACATAATATATTTAAAATATATCAGGAGCCTATCTTTAAATTTTCCTTCCTAATTCTCCAAAGACTTATCACATTACTCCATGATTTAACCATTCTAAGGATTATTTTCCTAACCAAAAACCTACTAATTTGGGTGGAGGGTGTCCCTTAAGTTCATCAAGGTGCTCACAATCATACAACTCACATCTTTGAATAATATTTGTGCATGGCTGACCCATGATTCAAAACATCTCATTAATCCTATGGCTTTCCCAATGAATGTAGAGAATGTATCAGTCTAATCCACTGTGTTGTAATCACCTTAGACCACAAACTCATCTGATACCTAGTGAATTTCAGAGTCAAATACATGCATCTTGAAGCAGCCGTAAACCGGCTCTCCTAGGCCCATCTTGCTCCCCCACCCTAAGTCTCCCTAAGTTTCGATTTTCTATAACAGTGTCAGTTCTCGATAAACGAAACCTAAGGACCAAGTGGTTGGGAAACATCCTGTTAGACAAACAACTCTAGACCACGGGGAACTCAGCTGCTGCGAACGTGTCCCCACTCAGCAACTCGTTAAACCACAAAGAAAAATCCCCCTTGCGGTTTTCAGACATAAAAAGACTGTGCTGAGAGCAGTTCAGGGCCAGTTCTTGACTGAGCCCCAGCGCGCTGGTTAATAAATCCTCCTGCTTTTGCATCAAGTCTGGCCTTCTGTGGTGATTGGGGGTCCCTGTCGGTCCTGAGGGGCTTTTCGGCCCTAACATCTTATGGGTGGGAAAACATACTCAGGATGAACTAGAGGACAGTTTCATGAGCTTTACTTTGCCATGGCCAACACTAGAGTCATTAGTTTATGGATTAGGTAGAACTTGGACATGTGCCTCTTGAAAGTTTCTAGAACTATTGCAGGTCATTTTGGCAGGGTCAGGGAATTTTTTTAAAAATTTTGACCTTTTAAAAAAATTCTTCCCCTACAAAATCTTTTTCTATTTGCCCTTTCTACTTATATGATCAATACCCTCCTTCAGGCTCTCATCACCTCTTTTCTGGCCTATTCTATAGCTTTCTAATTTATCTCTTCACTAACACTCTATGAGGGCAGGTATGTGGGACACTTAGGAAGACCTGGGGTTAAAATCCAGCCTCAGACACTAGCTGTGTAACCCTGGGAAAGTTCACTTAACATTCTTTGCCTCAATTCCTCATCTTTAAAATGTACTGAAGAAGGAAAAGACAAACCACTGCAGAATCTGCCAAGAAAACACTAAATGGGGTGCTGAAGAATCAGACATGATTGAAACGATTAAATAATAACTAACATTGTCTCCCATTGCCAATGCATCTTTTACCAATTGTCAAACTAATCCTGAGGCATAATCTGAATGTCACCCCCTGAAGGAATTTTCAATGACTCCCCATTGTCTTTAGGATAAAATACAAATTTCGCGGCCTGCTATTCAAAGTTCTCCAAAATCTGCTTCTAATCTATTTTTCTAAAAAACATTTAATATTACTCCATTTCATGCACTTGAAATTTCAGCCAAATGGGCTGTTTCCAAACTCAGCATTTCCCATGGTTGGGAAATATTGTCCCTATGACAGTAAATGACATTGCTATTTCTGATGTCCCTTCCTCTCCAAGAGAAGTTGTGATTTTGCTCTGTAGGTAACAAGAAGAGCGCCTTGGAAGAATGCTTGCTCCTTCCCTTTCCTATTTCCAAGTAGGAGTATTTGGATAGAATTATATTTATTCATCATTTTTTTGAAGGACACACAGTGAGATGCAAACTTTTGAATGGCTATCAAAGACCTTTACATTCTGGTGAAAGAAGATAACCCACAGAGCTAAGTTGGAAGGGAGAGAAGGACTTTGCAGATATAGTGGCTTAGTTTAAAAGTCCTGAAATGAGCAAAACATGAGCCAAGCTGGCTTAATAAAGCCCTGATGGTTCCAAGTACAATTCTCCTGTAGAGAGGAAGCTAAGATTTGAGGAAGGACCTTAGAAGGCATCTAATTCAATCCTTTGAGTTTCAAAATAAAAAAATATATAGAAATGTTTGTTTTGTTCCATGGAACAATCACCCACACACATAGAGCATCTAAAATTCAACAAATTTTATAAAAAAATTTTTCCTAACTTTATTCCTTTTCCAAATTTTTCTATTTTGATGGGGTACTCCAACCCATTCAGTCACCTAGGTTTGTAAGCTCAGTGTTCTTCACATTTGCCTCTCCAAAACTCCAATTTCTAATTGTACACTTAAAAAATATTAGGGCTGGATAAGAAGTCATCTTGTATACCTCTTCATATTTATGCTGATATCAAGAAAAATGTTCTGAGTTGCTTGAGGTTATAGCCAGAAGAGAGTCAAGTTAAAACTTTAATCCAAGTATTGATCCATTTCTAGTGGTCTTACTAATAATACCTTGTTTTCTCCCAAGTTAGTTATGAAGCTTTTTAAAAAAATAAACAGAATAAGAGGGTGGTTGACATTGTTGATGTCCTCTCTAAAAACATTACACCCAGAAATGAAAAAAAGCACTTTAGATGTGGTCTGATTAAGAGAGATCATTGGAGGGCTATTATTTCCATTGTTTGAGACATTAATCTATTAAGATTAAATTGTCCCTTTTGGGGGAGGAGACAGTCATAGCACACGACTGACTCCTATTAAGATAATACTCCACCAAGCTAAACTTTTTCTAGCTAAGTCTTCTCCATGCTATACTGACTGCTTTCCAGACTCCATTTACAAGAGAAACTTGGATTCTCACTCCTGTTGTTCCTTGTTCTCTGAATGGTGAATATGATCTTAACTTTTTCAGTCTCAGGAAGCTTTCCACTCTCACCTACATTTCCAATAATTTCCAATTGCTGTTCTGAAAACAGCAATCAATTCAACAACACTCTCATTTCCTAGAAAGTACATTTGTCCTGTGGCTTCCATCACCATTCCCCTCTTATTTTCCTTTCCCAAATATTCCCCTAGTCAACATTTCCCTACTTTTCTTATCTTCCCTTTTAGAATGCTAAACTCAATGAGGGCAGGGAACATTTGCTTGGAATGCCTAGCTTAGAATTTAGCAAATTTTTAATAATTTTTGTTCATTATTTATTTCTTGTTTCATGTGATTGAACTTTTGAATGCAAGTATAGGACTTTATTCTATTTTTATATTTGTGCCAATCAAATATAATTTGGTTCATTTTATGAAAGTTGCAAAGTTACTATTTGTTCATATATCTGTATTCACTGTGAGAAGAATACTATAAGGGTAGCAGCTCCACCACTAATATGCCTCCTAGCAAAGTCCAAATGGAAAGGGGTGAGAGATGAAGAGAAAAGAAGTAATAGGCTCCTGTTATTCTTTAGACAGTTTAATTCAATTCTTTCATTTCCGAGAAGCTGTAAATCTCTCCAGATTGTTCCTTCAAAATTCTCTGTCAACCATCCCTTATACATCTCTTCATTTCACTAATTGCTTTGAGTGAGAAGCAATCAGTACCATTTTTTCTAGGGATGAGTAAAGTGGGAGGTTTCAAGTGATCATTCTCAATGCCCTTTGACCTAAATCTACATAGGCTTATCTATGTTAGGGATGTCCCTTCCACCTCAGGTTTAGAATATTATATTTCTTCTCTTCATCTACCTTTATCTTCATGTCTATTCTATTCCCCCAACCCTTCTCACTTTGGAGAGAAGAGATCATTTTACAGTACTCCAGTTTAATAGAATTCTTTTTTAAAAAAAGCACATTTAATCTTTAGAAGTCATCTGCTTTAGGCTGATAAAAAATGTACAAAGCCTTAATGCAATTTTTTCTATTAATCTGTAGCAAAGCATGAAATTTAATATCTTCAATATAACCAACCTATGACTGACTAGTCAAGCCTGACCATGATTTTCATGGAGCCATGTAATAAGACATATGACTCTAAGACCTCATTACTATACATGAAAGGTTTTATAGTAATTTATGAAATATTTGACTTAATGTTCTTTCATTAAGAAATCTTAATGAATTCACAGTGTTTGATTCAATAGCCTTTGATTAAGTATCTACCCTATGCAGAACACTATTCTAGATACTAGATAATATACATGATATGGCCTATGTCCTCATGGAGCTTACAGTAAAGTAGAGGAAGATCTTATATACATACAAAACATTTTCATGTAAAATCACGTGAAAAGTACGTAAGAGAGAAAAAAGGTCATTACCAGTTGAAGAGATAGATAAAAGAAAGATTAATAGAAAAAAGTGACAGGCCTTGAATAGACAAGTAAGAATTTTAATAGGCAGAGAGGAGGAGAAGAAGGGCATTTTTGGCAAAAAGAGTAAGTATGAGCAACTGTAGTGAAGGAGAAAGGTTCAAGGCATGAACAGAGAAGGTCAGGGGCTTTAATCTGCATATAACATATATGAAATAGAGAAGTCTGAGATGACTGGAAAAAGTAAGATGGCATCATTTTATAAAAGACCTTGAATCTTGGGCAATTTTTCTGTTAAAATGTAGCAAAGTATGACATCAAATATTTTGGGTTTGATTAACCTATGAAAGTCTTCACTTTCATGGAAGGGTACAATGAGACTCTAATGGATTTTCCTCATTACCTTATTTAGGGGAATATGGCATTTAAAAGGAATATGAATTAAACACACAAATACAAAAAACTAATTCAAAATAATTTAGCATAGGTAAATGGGATGTACAAACCAAATATAACATTAAACTCTTTTTTTTTTTTTGCGAGGCAAATGGGGTTAAGTGGCTTGCCCAAGGCCACACAGCTAGGTAAGTATTAAGTGTCTGATACTGGATTTGAACCCAGGTACTCCTGACTCCAGGGCCAGTGCTTTATCCACTGCACCATCTAGCCACCCCAGGAGAAGAGATGTTGCAGAAAATCTTTTAATTGTGAATTGCTTATTAATAATTACAGGCAATTCAGGACTTCATATCATTTTGTTACACTAATAGTCATCCCCTTCTATTTCTTCATATGGCCATCCACTAAGGACAAACCTTAATTGACTTTTGTCCAGATTATAATGCTCTCAATTAGTTTCTCTAAGCCTCTCCCTGCTCTAACCTAGTCTCTGACCATTCCAAATGAATACTGAATATTTCTAAAGTACAGGTCTAACCATGCTAAACAGTGACAATAATAAATAAGTTTATATAGCTCTTATAATATTCAGATTCTGTGTTAAATACTTTATAATTATGATCTCATTTGAGCCTCATAACCACCCTTTGGGCAGGGGCTATTATTATCACTATTTTACCAATGAAGAAACTGAAGCAAACAAAGGTTAAGTGATTTGTCCAGGGTCATGCAACGAATAAGTGACTGAGATTAGATGTGAATTCAGGTCTTCTTGATTTCATGCTTGGAATTCTATCTGTAGTGCCACCTAGCTGCTTAAGGTACTCTTCAATTCAATAAACTCCACTCACTCCCAATCAAATAAATCCCACTGTTAGCCATTTAAAACCCTTTAACAAGCAGGCTCTAACCTACCATCCCAACCTTCCTATGAGTTTCTTCCCTTCTTGCTCTTCCATCTAGTCAGCCTTCTCTTATAAATAATATGCTCTAGATCTGGAATGCTCTTCAAGTCCAGTGTCCACTTCTAAGAATCCCTTCAAAGTTCTGGTCAAGGTGCCTCCTATAAGAGATCTTTTGGATCCTCTCAGTGGTTAGTGCTTCCCACAACAAATTCCCTTGTATTAATTTAGTATAATTAGATTAGTGCTAGAAACATATTAATGAATGTTATGTGTATACATACACATACATTCTGCATATATATATTCTAAAGAACTATATATCTACATGATTACATATACTACATGTCACTTAATATATATCAGGTACTGGATTTAACTACATGTGTAATATGTCAAATTTATTTCTATTTATAACAATAGTTTGGGTCAGAGTTGATTAGGGCTTGTCCTAAGTGGATGGCCCATGTGAATGAGGATACAGCTATGAGACCAACAAAATTTATATATATATACACATATATGTGTGTATATATATGTGTGTGTACCCTTTTACTGTGTGTATATTCACTATATATATGTACATGTCCATATATTTACATATATAAATAGAAATATAGATAGATACAGATAGACATGATGTCTCTCACAATTGAATGTAGCCTCATTGAGGTTAGGAACTTTTTCATATTTTCGTCTATATTCCTAGGGTTTAGCAAGTTCATGGAATATAATGAGTACTTAAAGATTTATGAATTGAAAAGAACATTGGATTTGAAGTCAGAAGACCTGAAGTGAATCTTGAATAAGTCACTTAATTTCTCTTTGGTCTCAGATTTCTCCTTTGCAAAAAAGAGGGAGGGGAGGAATTGGACTGGTTATGTCCCTTTCAGATTTAAACCTCTATATTGATGAATCTCTTATTGATGCTTTTTAGAACTATGATATTTCATGAAAGTGGGCACTTTCATCTCAAAATGTCAAAACCCTCTCAATTTTCCCATCCTGTAAGATTCTTGACATTTACTTGTTAATTCTCTCTAAGGTATCTATGAAATTCATTAGAAATCATTCTTCTTACAGCACCCATTCCTAATGAAAACACTAGAGAGTGTAGGAATGAATGGACTGTTCCTTAGAATTTTAAGCAGTTATCTATCTGAAACCATCAACAAGCATTATATTCAAAGGGGGGAAGCTAGAGGCATTTCCAATAAGATCAGGGTGAAACAAGGATACCCATTATTACCACTACTATTCAATATCATATTAGAAATGTTAGCTTCAGTAATAAGAGAAGAAAAAGAAATTGAAGGAATTAGAATTGGGAAGGAAAAGACAAAATTCTCACTCTTTGCAGAGGACATGATGGTCTCCCTAGAGAATCCCAAGTAATCATCCAAAAAAACTACTGGAAACAATTAGCAACTTTAGCAAAGTTTCAGGATAGAAAATAAACCCTCATAAATCCTCAACTTTTCTATATATGACTAGCAAGATACAGCAGGAAGAGCTAGAAAGAGAAATCCCATTCAAAGTAACCTCAAACAATTTAAAATACCTGGGAGTCTATTTGCCAAGACAGACTTGGAAACATTTTGAAAATAATTACAAAACACTTCTCATACAAATAAAAACAGATTTAAATAACTGGGCAAGCATCAATTGCTCATGGATAGACTGAGCTAATATAATAAAAGTGACAATTCTACCAAAACTCAACTACCTGTTTAGTGCCCTACCAATCAAAATTCCAAAAAATTACTTGAATGAGTTAGAAAAAGTTGTAAGTAAATTCATATGGATAAATAAAAAGTCAAGAGTTTCCAGGGATTCAATGAAAAAAGAAGTGCAAAAGAAGGTGGCTTAGCCTTACCCGATCTAAAATTATATTATAAAGTATCAGTCATCAAAACTGTCTGGTATTGGCTAGGAAATAGAGTGGTGGACCAGTGGGATAGACTAGGTGCAATAGCAGGAAATTATTGTAGAAATCTGCTGTTTGATAAACCCAAAGAGTCCAGCTATTGGGACAAAAACTCTCTCTTCAGTAAAAAACTGTTGGGAAAATTGCAAGCTAGTATGGAAGAAACTTGGATTAGACCAACAACTCACACCCTATACAAAGATAAGATCCAAATGGATACAGAATTTAAACATAAAAACAATATTATAAGTAAACTAGAAGATCAAGGAGTAGTAGTTTACCTGTCAGATATATGGAAAGAAAAGCAGTTTATGGAGAAGGAAGAAATGGAGAACATCACTAAAAACAAACTAGATTATTTTGATTGCATTAAATTAAAAAGCTTTTGCACAGACAAAGCCACTGTAACCAAGATCAAAAGAAATGTAGGAAACTGGGAAACAATCTTTTCAACTAGTATTTCTGACAAAGGACTCACTTCTAAAATATACAGAGAACTGAGTCAAATTAAAAAAAAAAGCCATTCCCCAATTGGCAAATGGTCAAAGGATATGCAAAGGCAATTTCCAGAGGAGGAGATCAAAGCAATCCATAGTCATATGAAAAATTGCTCTAAATCATTAATTATTAGAGAAATGCAAATTAAAGCTTCTCTGAAGGTACCACCTCACACTTCTCAGACTGGCAAATATGACCAGAAAGGACAATGATCATTGTTGGAAAGGTTGTGGGAAATCTGGGAAACTTAATACATTGTTGGTGGAGATGTGAACTCATCCAGCCTTTCTGGAGAGCAATTTGGAACTATGCCCAAAGGGAAACAAAAATGAGCATACCCTTTGACCCAGCAATACCACTACTGGGTCTACCCAGAAGAGATGATGAAAAAGAGTAAAAACATCATTTATTCAAAAATATTCATAACAGCCCTGTTTGTGGTGACAAAGAATTGGAAATCAAATAAATGTCCTTCAATTGGGGAATGACTTAGCAAACTGTGGTATATGTATGTCATGGAACAATATTGTTCTATTAGAAACCAGGAAGGGAGGGGCGACTAGGTGGCGTAGTGGATAAAGCACCAGCCTTGGAGTCAGGAGTACCTGGGTTCAAATCCGGTCTCAGACACTTAATAACTACCTAGCTGTGTGGCCTTGGGTAAGCCACTTAACCCCATTTGCCTTGCAAAAACCTAAAAAAAAAAAAGAAACCAGGAAGGATGGGAATTCAGGGAAGCCTGGAGGGATCTGCATGAACTGATGCTGACTGAGATGAGCAGAACCAGAAAAACATTGTACCCTCCTAACAGCAACATGGGGGTGATGATCAACCGTGATGGACTTGCTCATTCCATTAGTGCAACAATCAGGGACAATTTGGGACTGACTGTAAT
The DNA here is from genome assembly GCF_037893015.1 of Macrotis lagotis. Lineage (NCBI taxonomy): Eukaryota > Metazoa > Chordata > Mammalia > Peramelemorphia > Peramelidae > Macrotis > Macrotis lagotis. The sequence continues at coordinate 226,593,581 of NC_133663.1, read as the reverse complement.
GGAGAATGCCATCTGTATCCAGAGAGAGAGCTGTGGAGTTTGAACAAAGACCAAAGAATATTAATTTTAATTTAGAAAAAACTGATATCTTATTGTCTGATCTTGCTATCTCTTATACTTTATTTTTCTTCCTTAAAGATATGATTTCTCTCTCATCACATTCAATTTTGATCAATGTATACCATGGAAACAATGTAAAGACTGGCAAATTGGCTTCTGTGGGAGGTGGGGGGAAGGAAGTAAGGTTATAGGAAAAATTGTAAAACTCAAAATAAATAAAATCTTTAAAAAAAACATTCTTCTTCATTTATTATTTGAGAGTACCAATGTAGCATTCTCTCTATCCAGATATAGCTACTCTCATCAACATGATTCAAAACTGCTTTGTTAAAATAATTCAAAACATATTCAGGTATCAACATTTAATAATAAATTTTGCTTTTAGGGAAACACTTTAGATTTTAGGAGTAATGTCAAAAATAGTTTTCACTAAAGCCTTATTCTCCTATATCGTCACAGTATGGAGGTGATCTTGGGTTGAATGAAAAGCTATGCCAATAGGAGCACAATGTTGAGCAGATGCTACTAATATGGAAAAATTCGAAGAACAGGGATGAATTATAAGACTGTCATTTAAAGAACAGTGCTTACAAATTTACCTTATTTACCAATTTATCTTTTTATTTTGTTTATAGAGTTTACAAATAAGAGTTGTATAGCATACCACACCTGATGTATTCACAGTTAAAATAATAACTATATTTCTTCAAACATTTCTACAGCCATTTTGCATCAATGGTTATAGAAGAGATTTATGCCATTAGATTATAAACTCTTTGAGTGCAAGGCTTAAATTTTGCCTCTTTTTATATCCCCAGAGACTAACACAGTGTCTATTACATGGTAGATGCTTAATAAATTTTTATTGATTGACAACTACAGAAAGTCTCTTCCAAAGAAGATAACTGTTAGGCAATGATTGTCTTTGACCAAGGGAACTAACAATGGTTTGCCAGCAGTTTGGACAAATTTGCATCAGTGGAAGGAAGTGAGCACAGATGAAGTCACAGACACTTTGAAATATGTGAGAAAAAATAAATCTGGAGGGGACTTTGTAGATTATTTTTTGATCTCCTCATGGTAAGCAATTAGGTATGGTAGATAGAGTGCTAGTGGAGTAAGGAAAAATAAGTTAAAATCCTCTTTCAGATACTTATTAGCTATATGACCCAGGGTAAGTCAATTAATTCTCTCAGACTCAGTTGTGAAATGGGGATAATATTAGTTTTTACCTCATAGAGTTGTTTAGAAGATGACATGCATTAATGTGTAAAGTGTTTTGTAAACTTTAAAGTGATGCATAAATGCTGAATATTATTATTGTCATCATCATTATTATTATGGTGCATCATGCATATGAGGTTTAGAGAGGAAAATAGTTACCTCTAGGGCATACAGGTAGACTCAAACACAAGATTCTTAAGTCCAAGTTCAATGTTCATGAAGTTGAAGCTTCCAAAAATGAACTATTTTATTTAAGATGTATAGTTTTGAAGTCAGGTCAATAATCAATAAAATCTATCAATTAATAAACATTTATTAAACTCCTAGGTGCCAGTCACTGTGCTAAGCACTGGAAATACAAAAAGAGGCAAAAGATAATGCCTGCCTTCAGTGAGGTTACTATGTAATGGCAGAAATCACTTCTACAATCATTGCTCCAAAACAACTGTGGAGATGTTTGAAATGATATTATTTTAACTGGGAACATCTAGCCTAGGTCTGCTATTCAATACAGTTCTTACTAGAAAATTTCTGTTTGGTTTTTAAAACCCTTCATAAACTGGTATTTTCTTACCTTTTTTCTGGTTTCTTACATATCGCTCTCTCCTAAGTCTTATTATCTCCCTACATATACCCTGTAATCTAGTGATTATATGAAAATACAAAATAAAAAAATGAGTTGGTAAATAAAGGAGATTTTATTTTTGATAGACATATTTAATGTAGTTACCAAACATGCCCAATATAGTTTATTAATGGTTCTGATACACTTCTTACAGTAGTTCTGAATTAAAATATTTTGAAAATTCCCTTCAATTCATCTTTATTATTGGATGTCCTTTAAATATGTGGCATATAATAAAACTAAAAGTGCCTAGCAGTGTGGCATGTAATAGCATGACCATATTCAGTGTGTTGGAGGAAATTAAAAAGGGATTCATGAACCCTTGAAACAAAGGAAACATTAAACAGCATCAAACTAGGAGGAACTCATTCTTATGCATAGCTTCACTTGCTTCTAGCTACATAAATTGTCAGTCAGCCAACATCTGTTCTGAGTACCTACATAATGAAAAGCAATGAGGTAGGCTAGTTAGAGAGAATCTAAATGAATTGCCATGCAATGCCCCTGACCTTAAACAATTTTCAGTCTAACTGGGAGGGCAGATCACACTTCTCAGATCTTTCTGTCCAGCTCTGAAATGGACTGACTTTCAGTCACTGGAATTTCTGGATAACATCTTAAACTCAACATATGCAGAACTGAACTTCTCTTCTTTCCATCCAAACCCTCCCTTATTCTCAATTTCTCTATTACTATCAAGGGGACTTAAATTCTCTGTCACCCTGGCTCACAACATAAGAGCCATTCTCAACTTCTTGGTCTCTCTCATCTACCATATCCCATTTGTCATAATTTTACCTCCATAATTTATCTCATAATTGGAATTTGAGGTGGTGCCCATCACTTGAGAAATGGTTGAACAAGTTGTGATTTGTGACTGTAATGGAATACTATTGTTTTATAAGAAATGATGATCAGATTTCAGGAAAAAGCAAGAAAGACTTATATGAACTGATGCTGAGTGAAGTAAGTAGAAGATTGTACACAGTAGAAGCAACATTATGTGATGATCAACTGTGAATGACATAGCAATTTAATGATCCAATGATTCAATGATCTCAGCAATATAATGATCCAAGATAATTCCAACATACTCATGATGGAAAATATCACCCACCTCCAGGCAAAGATGGACTCAGAATGCAGATCAAAGAATACTATTTTCACTTTTTTTTTGCTTTTTTCATTTTTTTTTCTTTTTGACTGTTTCTTCTTTCACAACATGCCTAATATGAAAGATGATTTATATGACTTAACATATATAATCTATATAAAATTGCTTACCATTTTAGTAATGGGGAAGCTAGAAAGGGAGGAAGTGAAAAAATGTGGAACTCAGCTTTTTAAATGAATGTTAAAAATTATCTTTACATGGAATTGGAAAAATAAAATACTGTTTAAGCACAAAAATACATTTTATCTATCATATACCCCCTTCTCTCCTCTGACACTGCTTTGAACCCAGGTTGGCTCAAACATCCTCAATCTGAACTATTCAATAGTCTGCTGGCTGATCAGCCTGCCACTGAGTTGTCAAAGTGATCTTCCTAAAATACAAATGTGACCCTCCTCAATAAACTAGTACTCCCTATTACCTCCAGGATTAAATATAAAATCCTGTTTGGTTTTTTAAAACCTTTCATTAAAATGTTATTTTCCTATTTTTTTCCCAGCTTCTTAAATTTTACTCTCTCCTCAGTCTCATTACCTCCCTACATATAATCTAGTGATTATTTGTACAAGACAATACATTTTCCAACTCCTAATAATTTCACTAGCTGTCCTCCTTGCTGGAACTGTCTCTCTTCATCTCCCCTTCTTGGCTTCCCCTGCTCCCTTCAAGCCTCGGCTTAAACATCACCTTCTTCAAGAAACCTTTCTCATCCCTCTTAATCTTAGTACCTTCTGAGAGTCTCTCCAGTTTACCCTGTAACATATCTTGTTTGTACAACATTGTTTGCATATTTTCTCATCCACTGAGCTCTTTGAGAACAGATTTTTTTTGTTTGTTTTGTTACATCACCAACACATAAGACAATAACTAACAACAGATAGTAGATATTGAATAAATGCTCCTTAATTGACATGAAAACACTATAAAAACACAAAAACAACAGGCACTGAGTAAATGATTGGAGATTATGAAGGCTGGAAGAAGCATTAAAATTTATCTAGTCCTGGATTCTACTGCAGTAAGAAATCACTTCTGCAAAATATCTGATTAATGGGTATCCAGGCATTTTATTGGAATTGTTCTGGTAAATCTGAGTTCAACCTTCTCAAATAGTATCTTCCATTTTCAAATTATTCTATTTTTATTTCTTTATATGAATACTGAATCTATTTGCAATTTCCATTGATTGTATTGATGCTACCTTGTGGAGTACCACAAAACAAATTATTTTTTCTTCTAATTGATAGAAAGTATATGAAGAAAGCAATCATTTTTCTCTTAGGTTTTCTCTTCTCAAGACCAACATCTCCAGGTTCTTTAATCACTCTTCATAGAAAGTGTTTTGTATTCTATCTTGAACATCACCTCAGTCATCTCTTTAATAAAAATTCATTGATCAATGTCCCTCCTAAAATTTACTGCCAAGAATAATAGCACTTTAATATTTCATTAAATGTTTTTCTTGGCATTGCTATGTGTGCTACTGCAGAAAAAGCTTGGTGTTATAGGGCTGGGTTTGACCAGTTCTGTGACCCTAGATAAGTCATTTCTGATCTTTGGGCCTCTCTAAAATGAGAAGATGGGACTAGATGAAGTCTGTGGTCTCTTTAGCACTAAATGTATTATCCTAGCTAGGGGGATTCAAATACCACCATTTTTTTGATGACTCAAAATTCTCAAATGACTTGTCTACATTGGGGTAAATGGAACACAGTACTCCATATGTGGCCCCATAAACACAAAATAGAATGGGATGATTGGTTTGTTCTATTTGGACAGCTTGATTTTATTGATGCAGTCTAATTTGCAATGAGAGGTGATGTAGCAAAATGGGCAGAACAATTGCTTTGGAGTCAGAATGACCTTGTTTTAAATTCTATTTCAAACCATTCTTCTTAGTGACCTAGGCAATTCTCTAGACTATAATTACAGAGGAGTTGCCAGTGGGGTGAATTTTCACATGGAAAATTCCATATAACAATGAAATCACAGATCTGGATTCCCAAAAGTTTTCATTTTTTTTTATTATGATTTGTTTAGCAGTCACACCATACTTTTGATTCATGTTAAATATATGATACAAAGAAATTCATGGATCTCTATTTGACATAAAATTTCTTCTGATTCATGTCACCATCATACAAAAGTTGATTTTCTCTTTAGTCCAAATGCCAAATTTTAGACATACAGAATTCATAGAATTCATTGAATTTCATCTTATGTTTCTAGCTTTTTTCAGTGTTCCAACTGGTTGAGGTTTAAATCTTTATTCTCCAATTTTTGGAAAAGAAAATGCCTTCAGTGTCCTCATCAGTTGACTGATAAAAATGTTGAATAAACCCAAGGCTAAAGCACACTCCTTCAGGGTACCACCACTAGAGAGAGAGATTCCCTCATTTGAAAAAAGCACTGATAATCACTGGGTTATTTTTCAAATAGCTATGTATGAGTCTTTCTAATAGTTCTACCCTGAGCTCATATTTTATCATCTTTTCAAAAGGATATCATACACCATTATATCAAATACTTTGCTGAAATCAAGATAGACTCAAAGAAGGTTGGAGTTTTAAGGGACATAGAAATCCACTGAATGCCCTTAATGTATTGATGAAATTCTGACTAATAGTAGGAATCCTCATGGATTAGGAATCATCCAAGTTTTGAAGTAATTTTAAAGAATGTGAGGAGGAAATGAGGGGAGGTAGAGTGATCAGAAACAAAACAAAAAAATGAAGCTAGGAAAAAAAAAATCTAATTTTGTTTAGAGGCAATCACATGAGGAAGTGGAGGAGAGATGTGAAGATTGAAGATATATATATATAGAGAGAAAGAGAAAATAAGAAGTAGGGGAGTTTGAGGCACTATAATATATGGAAGAATAATGAATTGAGTAGCAAGGAGATCTGGTTTCTAGTATGTTTTCTTCATCATTCATTGTATAATCTTGGGCAAATAAGATTTAGTTTTCTTTTTTTTTTGTTTTTTTATTTTAGGTTTTTTGCAAGGCAAATGGGGGTTAAGTGGCTTGCCCAAGGCCACAAAGCTAGGTAATTATTAAGTGTCTGAGATGGATTTGAACCCAGGTACTCCTGGACTCCAAGGCCGGTACTTTATCTACTACGCCACCTAGCCGCCCTGAGATTTAGTTTTCTTTAAGCCTCAGTTAATCCCTCTGTAAAATTAAGCAATTGGATGAAATTTTACGATTCTCTATGAACAGTTTTCTCTGTAAGAGTGATTTTTTTGGGGGGGGAACTAGCATAAGCATGAAATTACTAGGGGTTGATAAACCAATTGCCTTCATTGGAGAAGAGATTCTGAGAGAAAAAAATGGTTATCAAGATTTACATAGTATTAGAGTAGCAGAACATGAAAGTAACCATGGAGGTCACTGAACCCAACTCTCCATCTTTTGACAGATGAGGTTGGAATGCACAAGAAGGCCAAGGGACAGGGAGTCTGTGCTTGATTGAGAATTTCAAAAACCAGACTGCTGAATCAGGTATTACAATTTTTTTTCTGTCTTTTCCAAGATGATTATATTGAAAGTGCTGTTATTCACTAGTGTGGGTGGCTAGACACTAAAAACAAAGTAAAAGTTGGATGACCAGGTCTGTCATTCCAACATTCCATAACTAGGAGGATGATAAGACTGCTTGCTTGACTCCTTTAAGTAAGTAGTTGTAATCACTGGGACAATTAAGAGTCTTGGAAATGTGTTTGGAATCAGTACCAGGGGGCTCAGAGACAGACAGGTAAAGGGTGGGCCTGTCAAGGGGAACACCAGACATCTAAGCAGAGACAGGAAATAGAGTGTGATATCACTTAGCTTGGATTCTGCTCTGCTAATGTGAAAGCTCATTTATTTTCAAAATCCAAGAGAAAAAGAAGCCAGAATCTTTGGGTGCTAAATCTTGCTTGTTCTACCCATGAAGGAAACAGTGGGCCTTGATTGCTGAATCAAACACTTGCCTTCCCATTTCCTTTCAGGGAAGTGAGGAGGTGAAAAAGAATGACTCAGAAACTCAAAAATAGGAGTCAGCTAATATTTAATCAGTTAGGGGAACCCCTGTTTTCAGACTGTCTCTATTACCATCCATATTAAAGAAAGGATAATGATTGCTGTCTCCCTATCTAAAACTTTTTTGTTTCCATTCTATTTTTGCCTCCTTTTGACCAGTTTAAACAGTCAATGCATGACTTTTGAACAGACAGAGGAAACTGTGGGTACAGAATTACAGGGAGAGATGGATGGGAGTACATTAGAAATATCTAGTCTAACTCAGCATTTTAAAGATGAGGAAACTGAAGCCCAAAGAATTTAAATAATTTGCACATATAAGGATCAGTGTTTTTTTTTTTCATTTTTCTTTGCTGCCACCATATCAACATGTATACCAAGCAGGGGCCCTTCAAAATATCGACACAATAGAAATGATAACTTTGAGATCAGACATTTAAAAAAAATCTTTATAATCTGATACCTAGTACATAATATTTAATTTGATCAAGGAAATATTTAGGATCATAGATCTAGAAGTTAGAGATAATCTAAACCAGCCCTCTTATTTTATAGATGAAGTTACTGAGTCCTGGAAAGGATAAGTTACTTGTCCAAGTTCACACAGATTGGCACCTTCTCTACAAATTATAATCTTGGAGAATTGCCAGGAACTCTGAGAAGTTAAGGTGACCACACAGAGGGAGAACTTGAACTCAAGTCTTTCTGTCTTTGGGGTCATCTTTCTAAGCAATAGACCAAAAGGGAGACAACATAGTACAATGAGAAAAATCTTATTCTCAAGTCAGAGGACTTGGTTTTTGATCTAGGCTCTTCTACACAAGGTGACCCTGGACAACTCATCTGGCCTCTCTATGGCTCATTATCCTCATTTATAAAATGAGATAGTTGAACTAGATTATTTCCAAGATACCTTCTAGATCTATGATCCTAAATATTTGTTGGATCAAATTAAATATTATTTCATATCATCTTACCATTATATTTTTATTTAATTGGATCATGAAAAGTTTTTGGTACAAAAAAGTGACCTCTTAAAATGTAATTATGCCTGAGTATTATTAAATTTCATTAGATAACATTTTGACTGACAGCCAACTGAAGGAAAAAATAATGTGACAATCTCTCATAAGAGAAGAATAGGGGTGAGTGGAGGGAAATGGTGGAAGGAGAATTGGAGTCACAAAGGAAAATGTCACTGATTTTAGAATTTTGCCTAGGCCTGATCCTATAGCTAATCAACCAGAAAACTAAAATCCCACCAGGGTTTGAATCTTCTCTGATATATCTGATAGAAATTGAGGGATTTGATATGGTTTTTGAAACCAAGCATGGTTTAACGAAAAACCCTTGAGTAGATACCAGGAGATCTGTAATCAAAAACTAGCTCTGCTCCCAACTAGCTATGTGTTACCTTAGACAAAGACTATGGAGTCACAGTTTCCTTATTTGTTAAATGAGGATTGGAACTAGATGATCTCAAAAGTCCCTTCCATTTCTGAAATCCTCTGATTTTATCTTATAGTCTCTGTTTAATGAAAAGAAAACTGACCTGGTATCAGAAGGTCATCATTAGAATTTTAGCTTTCCTCTTCATAAACTGTGTAATTTTTCAAAGCTTCATAAAATGTCTTTCAAAACTTCCACAGCTTCCAATGATGTGTTTCTTCCTAATCAAGGCTTACTGTTCAAGCAAGCCCTTCTCCTTGGAACTGCCTTCCTACCACCCCTAAAACTACATGAAAATCTTCAAAACAAAGCCCACAATCCAACTGCAACATCATATCTCTCATCAAATTGAGTCTGTCATGTCTAAGGGATGGCAACTCTCTCTAAAACACTCTCTCAATCACTGATTTTACTGTTGAGTCATCTCAGTCATGTCCAAAACTTGTGATGCCAAATGGGTCATTTCTTGCCATTTCCTTCTTCTGCTCATTTTACAGATTAGGAAAATGAGGCAAACAGGATTAAGTGATTTACCCATAGTTAGTAAATGTTTGAGTTTAGATTTGAATTCAGCTCTTTCTGATTCCAACATTGGTATTCTATTCACTGTACCACCTAGTATTCTTCAAACTGATTAGAGATGAGGTTGCATCTCTCAGTGGCAATTAAAATATATGTGATTTTGAGCAATTTTTCTCAAGTCATTTGAGATAAGAAGGGTAGAGGTAATGTTGGAGAGAAGTATAGAATTCATCTGAGACAGATTATATTTGTGTGGGCATATTTGCTTCCTAAATATATACTTAAAGAAATTTAACTGATAGCAAACAGTGACCACAATTAAGAGACTTGAAAGAATCCCAAAAAATGCCTCAACCAGACAATATTTTGTATCTTTTCCATGTCAAAAACATGGAAGTCAAAGATAATACAAGTTTGGAAATCTAGTGTAATTATAAAAATCTTAAGAAATACATAATTATAATTAATATATATTATTAGGAGACTATGGAACTCAAAATTGTTCAAAATGAATTTTTAAAAAATTTACATATAATTGGGGAAAATAGATTTTTTTAAATTATAGGAAAAGATGGTAGAAAAAATTAATATAGTAAGGGGAGAGAAAAGCAGACAGGGCTCTAGTTAACCTGAAGAGAACTCCATCAAAATTGTATCCCCTTCATTGTCTTTATAGATGAAGCAAGAAGAGGAATAACAAATAAACCCATCAAAATCCACTGAAGTGCTCAATCTTCTCATGATACATGGAAGTTTTCAAAGATTGTTCTCAATGATGGAATACAATCTCTGGGAAATCCTACCAAGATTGAAAAGTTTGGATCATTGGGTTTGTATAATTGTATCATTTAAGGAATAACCAAATCAAGTACAGAGAGAGTTATTACCAAAAAGTTGGCCATCATATGGTAGGAGCAATATCATCATATAGGCTAGTTTGATTAAAATGTATTGAACACATTTTCTATACTAAATTGTTTGGATGGACTAAGCCTTGACCATCTGGACAGCACAGAGGCCAGAATCCACATTCAAGTGAATCTGTTCTATGATCTTGATGCTTAGCCTTTCCTTACTCTGGTGAAACAAATTTCATTTTGTTAACTGTTTGATGGTCTACTAGTGTCTCCTTTCATTCTATTTACAAACCTAAAGCACCAGAGCAGACCTAATAAGGCTGATCTACATCATTAAGTTGGGAAAATTGAAATTAAAAATCAGAGGAAATGAGTTTGGATCTCAGCTCTGCCAGATAAGACTGTGACTTTGGGCAAACGGTTTAACCTCCCTGGACCTCAGTTTCCTCATTTGTAAACTGAGGATTAAATGACCTCTATTTCAAAAACAAATGACCCTCAGTGACAATAGTATTGAGGCAGATTTCAGGAAGATAATGGAAAGATTTCTCAAATGAAAAAGAAGAAACTTGGAATCTAGTTGACAGGAAAAACCATTGATTGGAAGAAGTTAATCATAGAGAAAATTATTAAGTCTTAGTGTCAAATCTATAAATTGTTAATAAATTCAAAGGTTGTATAGGCAGTAAGGCTATCAAGACCAGGAATCTCATTTCTAAGTTCAAATCTGGACTCAAACTTACTAGCTGTCTAACTCTGGTCAAGTCACTTTAAACTGTTTTCCTCAGCTTCATCATCTATAAAATGAGCTAGAAAAGAAAATGACAAACCATTTCATTATCTCTGTCAAGAAAATTCCAAATGGGGTATTAAAGAGTTTGACATGATTGAAAAACATCTGAAAAGCATCACAGGTTTACCTGCCATATAATGAATGCTTCTACATCAAATAGAGATATAGGAAAACCACAGGATCAGAGATCTAGGATTGGATGTGACTTTAAAGGTCATCTAGCCCAGTCCTTTCATTTTAAAGAAATGGGGAAAGATTCCAGAGGTAAATGACTTGTCCAAGGTCAAACAAGTAATTATCAGGGGTAGGATTTGAACCTTGACAATACTTAAACTAAACTCAATAATGGAGGTAGAGTGAGAATAATACAATAACCTTAAATTCTGTAAAGCTATAAAATTCATTTGACCCTAAGTTGACTTAGAATTGAATTCAACAGAACATAAGATGAAGGGTTGCTTAAATAGCCAGACATTTGTGGGTCTAGTTGAACAAATCCTCAATTTCCACATTTTAGTATTGTATTTGTCAGATTGTACCACACATAAGCAATAAACAGATGATTTTCTATTGAAAATGCTACAATGGACAATTGGGAAATAATCTTGCCTCCCAATTAGTCACTGTATCTAGCTATGAGATGTAGTTTATTTTCTAGTTTGCAGTACTTGATTGTTTGATGGGGCAGAGTTCTCAAAGATTCAGATGAAGCTAGTACATAAAACAGTGTGATGAGACTAGTGACTTCTGGGAATGCAATAAGTGTTTGTAATTAGATGCATCTTTCTGTGTCTGAAAGCCAGCTATGGAATCCTTATACTTCTGAGCATTGGGATTTTTTTCCCCTGTGCCAGTCCAATTTGAAAGCATCTTGATTCATTGGAAGAATGGGACATACCAGAATGGCTCTAAACCCAAAGCAAGGTGTGATCTGTTTATTTTCCATTATCTTTCTTTCTTTCTTTCTTTCTTTCTTTCTTTCTTTCTTTCTTTCTTTCTTTCTTTCTTTCTTTCTTTCTTTCTTTCTTCCTTCCTTCCTTCCTTCCTTCCTTCCTTCCTTCCTTCCTTCCTTCCTTCCTTTCTTGCTTTCTTGCTTTCTTGCTGCTTTCTTGCTTGCTTGCTTTCATTCTTGCTTTCTTTCCTCTTCTTTTTCTTCTTCATCTTCTTTTATTCTTCTTTTTAACAATGAGAACATTCATAAAAAGAACCCTTCAGGGATATTAAGCACCAGGGCTAATTGTATTATAAACTGTAAGAGTGAACCCAGAGTTATAGGTTTTCTATTTGAGCACAGTCTAATGTCCAGAAAGGCAAATTTTACCATTCAAACATATAACCTATTGTACTTTCAGAGGTCCCTTTCTACTGTACCATAGAACAAGATAATTCAGTTTGGGAAACTTCCCTGTTAGAACTCATGCCACAAGGATATAGTCATAAAAGAGCACTGGAAAGGCAATTAAATGACACAGTGGAGAAAGTTTGGGGTTTGTATTAAAGAAGATCTCTTTAAACATATACAAGCTCTGTGGCTTTAGATAATTCAATAACTTCTTTCATTTTCAGCACCACAGTTGTAAAACTTGAATAACAATAACACCCACAGGATTATTATGAGAACCAAATGAGATAATGTATGTAAAGCACTTTTCAAACCTTAAAATGATACATAAATGCTGTAAAGAAAAATTGCATACTAAAAGACATTAAGGAGATGTATACAGAAAAAGGAAATGACTTAGCTACATTACATACATGTTAATAAGAGTGTTCCAGTGGTACCTATGCATTGTCAAGGAATCTAATCCAGGGGTTCAAGAACTCCTTTGTCAATTTAGTCAAACCTATGAACCCCTCCTCAATAAAACATTTTTAATGGATAAAATACAATATATTAAGATTACAAATGAAACCAATTATATTGAAATAGTCCTCTCTCTCTCTCTCTCTCTCTCTCTCTCTCTCTCTCTCTCTCTCTCTCTCTCAATTTAAAGGATCCCAAAAGAACTCTGCTAATTACTAGAGGAAGTTTTGTTGACATGTTAGTTGGACTCTCAGTGGAGAAATTTTAGGAAGACATGAACAAGAGAGGCACAAGATGAGAAGACATGATGGGGATTTAAATAAGCATTGTTTAGGAGAAAGAAATGCCCACATTGATGAGGTCCCAGACTTATTATCAAATTACTGAAATAGTGAACTCATGCCAAAATATCACATCTGGAAAATCAGGACAAATGAGAGATAAAATAAACTTTTTATAAAGTCTTGTTTCCTCAAGTCATGATTATTTATTCACTGAATTTGTCTAGCATGTTTTATAAATCAATTCTAGTTTTCTAAGCTGGCATATTAGTGTATTTTATTCATTTAGTCATTCAACAAATGTCTATTTAGTCTAAACTATGTGGTAGGCATGCCTTCAAAAAGTTTACAATTTACTAAGAAGCATTCTCTTTTTTTTTTAGATTTTTTTTTTTGCAGGGCAAATGGGGTTAAGTGGCTTGCCCAAGGCCACACAGCTAGGTAATTATTAAGTCTGAGGCCAGATTTGAACTCAGGTACTCCTCTTGGGCCAGTGCTCTATCCACTGTGCCACATAGCCACCCCAGAAACATTTTCTTTACCAACACCATTGATCTAAATCTTAAGCAAAATGTTCAGTGGAGCTATATTTAGACCAGTGTTCATGAATCTCTAATTCTAAAAAACAAACAAAACACAATTTATTTAGCTCCATAGGAATCATTTAATCAATCTCCTTCATTTTAAAGATAAGGAAACTGAATCACAGGAGTAAAGCAGGGAAGTACATATTCAAAATCACCCAAACAGTAGCAGAGCCAAAAATAAAACCCAAGTCTCCCAATTCCCATTTTATAGTAGTGTTAACTATATAAAGTAATCATTTCAAGTACCTTTAATAGCATTTTCCCATGGAGTTATGGGTGTTTCAGGAGGGCTAGCAGCTCTGATGTGAGAGCTGGCTGCCCTTTTCAGGGCTGCTTATGCACCTTTGATGGCTACCTTTTACCCAACTCTCACTTGTGACTCCTAGAAGCTGTGGCATGTACAAAAACCATACCCCAAATAAACCACTTCAGCAGAAGAGATAAACCAGATTGAGGGTAACCAAAGACCTCAAATCCATCAGTGATTTAGAGGGATGTTTAGCCCAAGGAATTGTAGACTTCTCCAGGGAAATAGGTGAATGAGAATAATTTGTTCCACTGATCATGAAAACAGCTGAAATAGGTTCTGTGGAACTCTTAGAGCTTAGTTAAACATTGAAGACACCAATACCTTTCATTGCATCCCAGGTCATCTTCAGTTGTTTTGACATTTGTCTTGTCATTGGAATTCAATTGATTCTGGAAGAATGAGTGAGTCTGAAGATTAAGGGAAACTCTGCCTCACTTAAATCCAATTTATCCATGAGTTAAGATATTACCCATGATACCATTGGTCCTCTTAGAAAACAAAGAACAAATTACCACTTGTGGAAATACCTGGGGGCATACTTCCTAAAATTGTGATGACATTGGAGAAATATTGATGAGAACAACTGGTTAAAATCTTCTAAATACATAGTGAAAAATGAGTCTAATTGCAGAGGCATTCAAAAGAACCTTGGTATAGACCCTTTTGTCCATCCTCTCTTTTCCTCAGTGCTCTTGGGAAATCTTGGTGACTCTCTCATAGTATCTGGTGAGGAATAATACTTCAAGGGTATCTGAGGCCCTCTTTTCCCTCTTAGGATATGTGACTCTGTGAAAAGGCCTCATTTCTCCATTTTAGGTAAAGGAGATTGTATACTCCAACCACATGGTTTCAAAAGGTCAAAAAGGAACCCCTGAATACTGACCAACAGGGAAAGGAACATCGGGAGCAACATTCAGGGACAAGGCCAGCAATAATAGAGCTGATGTTTTATAGGAACTGTGCTAAAAATTATCCTATCCCACTCAGGTGATGTAAATGAGGGATCATGGGCACATTGCTATATTTAATTTTTGCCATATATATTCAACATAAACATCTCTTTGTAAAAGCAAATTGATGTTAAATTATTAAATTGAAGTGGGGTACTAATTACCAGCACTTTAAAATATCAGGGGAACATAGCTGATGGAGTCTTAAGCAGAAGAGATTCCCTACGAACTTCTCAGACCACCCTAAAGTACTGAGAAGAAATGCAGCCAACCTGGTTCTGTCTTGCTACACAAACTTTTGGGATGGTTATACCAAAAGAATAATAATTAGCTGTCTGTCAATCTCAGATGCATTTTGAATGGAGTTCTAGGATTAAAAATAGCAAATTAATATGTGATTTCATTAAGCAATTCTCTTGTAGTCAAAGAAAGAATTTATAAGGGTCACATATCCAGTATGCGTCAGTCAGTTCTCAAACCCATATCTTCATGGTTTTGAGGTCAGCTCTCTATTGATGAAGCCATCATATCTCTCATTATTCTTAGATTTAGTTCTATTTAATATTTTAGCAACATAATATGTAGCTTTTTTATTACTTATTTTTGGTTCCAAGCTGGTGGAAGGAGAGATTGGTGCTCAGAATGTACCAGACAGGATGAAGAACCCTAACTCTAATCCTATAGAGATACAAATAATACTTATTTATAAACTTAAAAATCATTCCCAAGATTCAACATGGAGAAAGACAGTGCTACACAAAATACCTGGGAAGGTGAAAATGATATAAGGTAAATATAGTCCCATAGGTCATATTGCCATTTAAAAGATCTAGGCATAATGTTTATTATGTGAAACCAACTCATCCCCATGGGACTAGATGTCTGAACATCCTTCAAGACCAATTTCTATTTGGAACCCTGCAACTGAAGTGAAATTGAACTTCAAAATGGCCTAGAGGAGAGAAATTTAAGATGGCAACAGGGGAATGACCTAGATTTTATGAGGAAAACACATTAGGGTTTATGTAACAGGAGAAGAAAAAGTTAAGTGGAGGACTTTAAATATACATGTAAAATAATAGGCCTTGTTTGAAGAATATTTTTCATTATTTGAACTGATTATCAGGGTTTCCTAAACAATTTTACTAATTAATCCTTTCCAAAGCCTTTCCTGAAGCTTCACTGAGGTATGGAGGTGATCTTGGGCTTCTAATGGTTATGCTAAGAGATCACAAGTTCTAAGCAAGATTTAGTAAGCTAGGAAAAACTTCATGTATCATGATTTCATTTTTTGGCTTTCATCCAAGGTTATCTAAGTTCCAAGTGGCAGCAGGGATTGGTTGATGAAGTACTGGACTTGGAGTCAGAAAGACCTGAGTTCAAGTCCTAACTCAGACTCTCTCACTAGCTGTGTGCCTCTGAAAGTCATACCAATATTAAGTTGAGTATTGGAGAATACAAATTAAAATCAAGAGTCTGTGCTCTCAAGGAAATTGTGTCCTAATTGAGGGGTACAACACATATATAGGGAAGTGGTGACCAAAGAAGGGAGTTTTGGTCTGGCGAATGATAGGAATTGTGAATGGAGTCACAGGATATAGTAAATTGGCATAACCTTTCCAGTGGCAATGCAAATGTTCTATTGTTTGTTCTTCCCATAGGAAATAATCTGGTGCTAAGGGAAGCAAAATTCACAGATGTCAGTCATGATAACCCAATTGGTAGACTTTGATGTGGGGATGTGAGGCTTATGGGATGTGAGACATAGTCTGAGACTAGTTGGATTTAGTGCTTTGTGTATGTTTTCTCTCACTTTTGCATGCAAAGAACAATAGCTCATAGATAGATTGCCCTTTGAATGGTATTGAACTTGGATTGGGGAGTAGAGCAATTCACTGAATACTTCTTTCCTGTGCAGTCTTCCAACAAGCTCAAAGTGCACCTACCTCTTGCCATTTCTAGAGAAATGAGCTTGTGGATACTTGAAAGATATTCACACACATATTTTATTCACTATCAGTCTGTAAAATCTATTTAGGTTTAAATCCCAGCCTTTAGGGGGAATTCCTGATAAAGAAGATAAACTTTATCATTTCCTTGGCTAAACATTTATAGACTTTTGAGAAATAGTTATCTTTCTAGGATACAATATTGCCTTTTTGGATTCATAGATGCTTGAGTTTTTGGTTGTGATGTTATCACTGGTCTCTTCACTATATACCCTTTCCAGTTTTCCACCTCTACAATTTGTATCTTCCATTATTTTGCTATGGTAGATGAGTCTTTTCCAACTTTGTTCACTAAAAGACATCTATCAACTGGGAAGGATGTGGTTGTGGTTAGGCTAATAAAAGGTTACAGTCAGTGACAACACTATATCCAAGTCTTGCCTGACCTTGCCCACAGGCTATTTTAAAAGAAAATTTATTCTTAGGCCTCAGAAGTCTGGAATAAGAATCAAGGTTCAGGTCAGAGGAAACAGAATTGAACCTCAGTCTCCCTTTCAGGCTAAATGTTCAGGTTTTAAGAACACAGCCATATTGGAGCTGGCACAGTTTATGCTCAACATATTATCTAACTTTGCCACAATCCTAGGTTTGAGCACTATAACAACAACAAAATAGAAGTATATATCTCAAAAGAATCTAAGAGAGTATGTTAGAGAAAAAAAGAAAAAATGGAGACTATTCTCTTCATTTGAAATTCTCTTCCCTGACAATTTTTTTACCTATCAAAAATATTACTCCCCAAACCAATTCAAATGCCACCTCCTCCAAGAAGCTTTCCCTAATTACTTCCAAGAGAGATCTACCCCAGCCTTTGAATTATCATAGTAATTGATTCCAATCTTCTGTCACTTCTCCACTCTATATAATAGTTTATTTTGGACCTATCCCTGCAATTTCATTGGTGCAGGGAACTCGCAGTTAAGAAATTCCTTCCAGTGGCTACTCATTTGTAACTTAGAGTCTTAGAAATTTGTTTAGAGGAATTTGGTGACTTGTCAAAGGTCACACGGTCAGTAATAAGGATTTGAACTCAGGTCTTTCTGTTTCTGATGGGGTTCCAATTAATGAGCCCCCTTTCTAACATTAAGATCTGCTCTGATTGTCCTATCTGGCTCCTTGCTAAAACCAGAAACTCTATATATGTCTGGCTCTATAACCCTATACAAACTCTTGTCCAAGGTCTTTGATTTCCTGTCTCTTTGATATAAGAATGCACTAAATAGAGTTACCTTTTAACTTTCTGTAAAGATCAGTCAAATGCTTCCAACACCTGGAATATTCTTTAATATGCAAAACCCTTTTTAAGAGTTTCTGTTATAACTCTATTAGAGGTTCTGTCCTTTTCCAGACTCACAACCATTTGTCTGAACCCATTTTTTTTCTCTCCTCCTGCCTCCTCTTTCCCTATATAAAGGATGTCCTTTGCTAGATTATCTCCCAACTCTCAGTCCATTGTGCCAGCACAGCGGCCAATAAAATGCCAGCTTGCCTGGGAGAGAGAGCCTGTGTCTCATGAATTCTTTCTTAGACTAGAGCCAATCCCATTATTATGATGGTGACAATCACAACAATTCCAAGGCTAGCTTTCTAGCCATTCTATTACACTGCTTTCTGTAGTTATTCATCTTTGTGTTTTATTTATTACCAGACTATTAAAATCAATTTAGGGAAAGACAAGGTATTATTCATAACTGTATTTCCTATAACAACTAGTCCATTGTTTTATATGGAAAGAGATTCAGTAAATGTTCATTTAATATTTAATTATTTAATACTTAATATTCAGGAAATATTTATTTAGGTCCAAGTTATGAAGTCACTTAGCTGGCCAAAGTTACAAAAGGTTGTTCTGGAAGAGAAGTCACTGGATTTAGACTTAAAAATCTGGGTTTGAAATTGCCATAAAACAAGCCAGCTGTGAACTGGGGCTGATTTAGCACTTTCTCATCAAGACCTCTGAACTCAAAAGTTATTTCACTGGCTTCTTTACTTGAAAGCCAATGCTATCTAAATCTGTGATCCCTATGATCCTTGGATGATGACTTTTGAAAGGACTCATCAACCCTGAGCTCTAGCAGGCTAGGAGAGGAAACAATGAATGAGCTCCACCTACAGGCAAAATTATAGAGTACATCAAACACATCTACAACCAACCAGATGCATTTTCATTATCAAATAACATTTATTTATGCTGTAAATGACCTTGGCATCTTCATGCACAAATCAAGACATTATTTTTTGATGTTATCAGTCCTCTTTGAAACAACCACAATTTATGCTATTCATGGAAATTGGAAATAATCAGTTGAAAGATGCCCATGCTTATTTTTCACTGAACCTTACTATTTATTTCATTTTCATAACATTAAATCCAATGATGCCTTGTTCTCTGCAGCAGTTATTTCCCAGTATGCCACTATCAATAGGTCTAATCTTCTAACCCCTAGACATTGAATCTTTCTTTATAGAAAAGAAAAACAGTTAAGGAAAATTTGTAGGCAAAGTGATCATGACTCACAAACTATGTAAGTAGTTCAAACTCATGGTCTCTCACCCAACTAGTGAAACAGAAGAACGAGTTTCATGGTTTGTTCCCTTGGGTCAAGACCTTACCGAATGTTGAATAGTTTATTTTAAATTATTTATTAGATAATTAGTAGAAGACTCAGTATAATAGGTCAATTAATAACTGTAAGGAAGTATTGGCAACATCACATTTTGTTCCCCCTCCCCCAATTTTTTTTTGCATTTACTATACATCTTTTTTCATCGATTTGTCTGTGTATTGATAAATTATATTCTCCCAATAGAATATAAGCTCCTTGAGGATAGGAAATATCCATTTTTGTATCCTGATGCTTAGATCATAACCAAGCACTGCTGCTGAATTAAATAACAGAAATCTTCCAACTTAGTTTATGGTTACATTAGTGTTGAGTGGAAATTGTCCTGCATTTGATCAGGGATTGATTGTAATAATTATTCTTTATCCATGCTTTCTTCAGAAGGGAGAGGAACTATGATTTCATTAGAATAGAGAACTCCTAGGGAAGCACTGCCTCAGAATCTCCTCTGCAACAAATAGCCTTAGAGAACTGTCTATAGCATTAATAAATAAAATGATTTATCCCAAATTCATACAGTCTATATTTCAGAGGTAGTATTTAATCACAGAACTGACTGGTTCCAAAGTTGGCTTTTCATCAACTACACCACACTGAGTCTCTTCCATCAGAAAATGAATAATAAATCCCAGAAACTATTTTTTTAAAAAGGAAAAGAAATGATAAGAACTCAAGATTATCAATTCGAGTAGTTGATGAATCTGTGTTTTCAATATGTTGAAGGAGCATCATGCCAAATGAAACAGAACAGAAAATAATTTAACACCCTTACACTTTCCAGGGAGTAGAAGCAAAGTGAATCCTCATCAATTGGGGAATGTCTGAAAAAAAAAGATTGGCATATTAACATAATGGAATATTACCTTTCAGTAAGAAAAATTTGAAGAAATATGGGAAAATCTGTATGAATTGATGTACAATAAAATAAGTTAGAACCAGGAGAACAATATTCACAATGCTACAAAATTAAAAGGTCATGCAAAATACATTGAACTTTGAATAATAGAAACATTAATGAAGGTCTGAAAAAGAGAAAATGTAACAGCAAAGAGAAAATAGATAAATACAGAAAGTAAACATGTATTTCCTTCTTTGATTTTTAGAAAATTTTCAAAATAGGACTCTGTTGAGCCATTTTTCTGTTTTGATAAATTCTGCTGAATAAATGAGCAGACCAGATTCCTTGTTTTCTTTCTCTGTAATGCATGAACTTGAGAATGATGCAACTTCTCCCAAGGAATAGGAATGAGGTTAGAAAATATGGAAGATGTCAAAATTGAAAGGGATTTACTAATCTACCTTCCTAAGACTACACTGGGGCAATCCATCTAGATGAACTCAAGGGACTGGGACAGTACTGCAAAACTGTGTTCTTCTGAACAATGCTTGTAGGACACAGCTAAGGATGTTAAAATATTGCAATGGAAAATATCAATACCATTAGCATTACAGGTTTACCTTGACAGCACAAGGAAGACAATGCACTAGAGAAGAGCTTAAGATGACCTATTTTTATTATGCATTACCATACAATAAATCCAATTGTATAACTTAACCTTGATCTTGAATCACAGTTATGTTTTGCATATTTTCCAAATACTATTTGCCAGGAATAGGTGAAACAAAATGACTTTTATCTTTTAGTTTGTTGGCTTACCCTAAAGGGACTCAGTTCCTGCTTTATCCAAAGGTCTAAGTTAAATGGTTGAATTTAACAAAATACAATGTGTTCCTTTCCTCACTTCTTCCCTTACAAATAAATTTTTTTAATGCTCTGTCTTGTTCCTGATGACATTGTTGTTGTTATGCTCTAATCAGGAGTTTAATAATAAATGTATAAAAACTGACACTTTGAAAAAAATGTAGGCCGGATATACTTTTAATTTTAATATACACTATCAACACTTCTTTCCAACACTTATATCAGCACAATTCACAAAGCAATAAAGCACAACTGATTTGTAGCATTTGACAATTTTAAATGACTAAATGCCCATATTGAAAATTAAAAGTTGCCTCTAAAGATAGGGCAAGCCAACTCAAGGCACACCACTATCAGCAAAAGGAGTTCAAAAATGGAAGGGGGAATCCATATAGACACCATATTTATAACAGGCAGCTCTTTTTCAAAGTAGCAAAATCCTGGAAACTAAGAGACTGCTCAACTCTTAAGGAATGATTAAACAGATTACAGTATGTGAATATAATAGAATATTATTGTGACATGAAAGTCAATAAGCATTTATTATGTACCTACTATGTGCTAGTGTACTGAGTGTTGGAGACACAAAGGACCTTAAATACATCCCCTGTTCTTGAAGAACTCACAGACTAACGGAAATCAGTTTCAGAGGATGCTGGGGAGATCACTATGAACTGATACTAAATTGAGTGATCAGAGTCAAGGTAACAATTTATACAACAAAAACATTATAAAGAAGAAAAATTTTGGTCAATGCAAAGACAAACCATGATTCTAGAGGATCAAAGGTGAAGCACATTGCCTGCCTCTGTCAAGAGGTGATGACTTTAAAATGCTAAGACAAACATTTTTGGACATAGACAATGAAGGAATCTACTTTATTTAGCTGTGCATATTTGTTATGAAAGCCTTCTTTGTTGTTGTTGTTATTGTTCAATGGGGAGGGGAGTAGACAAGAAAAAGTAAATGCCTATGAGTTGAAAAAAATCAGTTTTAAAAAATCTTTAAATAACAAAAACACTTATGTATGCAGTAGCAATGTTTTATACAGCAAGATGAATTGATCTATAAAATTTTTTACCATATTTCTCCATTCAGCTGTGTATTTACATTTACATTTATCTTTTTATATATATATATATATTAGTAGATGGTATATATAGTATTCTGGCTATGCTTTCTTCACTTTTAAATTATTTCTTACAAGTCCTTACAATGTCTTAATAGTACTTATATTTATCATTTCAATTGAATTGCAGTATTCCATTTCATTGATTTGGCAAGCTTTATTTAGCCATTCACTCCCTCATTACTTCTTGCCTGGACTATTTTAATAGTATCCTAATTCCCCCTCTACAATCCATCCTTCACAAGCTACTGCAACAATCCCCCTAAAGCACACATTTTGCTCTGTCTCTCCCCAGCTGAACACCTACTATGGGTTCCTCTTTGTAGAATGAAATCTAAAATCTTTAGTCTTGCCTAGCTTTCCATACTCTGGCAACAATACCTTTCCAGCTTTATTTTCCTCTATACCCATTCATATAAACTATTCTTTGGTCAAACTGGATCAAATTCATCCTGCCATTATCTGAACCAACATATTTTTGCATGCCATCTCCCATGTCCAGAATATCATCACCCCTTCCTTTTTCCCCCTTTCAAAGCCCAGCAACAAAATCTTCCTAAATCTCTCCTCCTTCAAGTTCATTATGTTATTATTTGTGACCTCTTTCCATGCACTTAATTAAATATTTTGAAATGTATTTATTCATATATATGTCTCTTTTCCACTATTTGATCATAAGTTTCATGAGGGCAGGGACAGGATATTTTTTTGACTATACAGTTCTACAATCTAGAATGATACCTTTCAAAGAGCAGAGTTTTAACAAATGTTTGAAGAGTTGGATTAAATCAGAAAATGGATAATGGACCTTAGAGGTCATATATTTCAACTCTTTGCTAAACTGATGGATTTTGTCTATGATATTGTAGTAAAATGGTTATCCAACAACTGTTTGAATCCCTTTAATGACAGAAAACACTACCAAAAAATAATTTCATTATCATTTCTTAATTGTTAGGAAATTCTTCTTTTGATTGAGACAAAACTTCAAAATCTGCCTGCCTCCCTGTAACTTCCATCATTTTCTGCTAATTCTCCTCTTTGGGACTAAGCTGAATAAAGGAAATTCCTTTTGTATTTCAAATATTTGGGGACAGTTATACTTTTCCCCCCCACCTCCAAGTCTTCTTGCCCAATTCCTTAAACCAGCTCCATAAATAGAATTATATTTAAAAGACTGATATCAAATACTGATCCACCACTTTTTAATCTGTGTGAGTTTAACCAGGTTAGATGCTTGGTCTTTTGGAGTTTGTTTCAGTAAAATATGGATATCAGTATTTTCACTACCTTCCTCTTAAGGTTGCTGTAAAACTTGACTGAGAACACATACCAATATAAGTAAAAGCTGGTAACAAGTTCTGATTTTTCTCAGTGTTTTTAGTGGTAGGTATTGATCCAGAAAGAGTTAATGTGGCATTCACAAGAATGTGATTCACCCCCCAAGACAGAGGAGGCAAGAGACTGCTGCTCTGGCTCCTTACAAAGGAGCTATTAAAAGATCAATGTTTTTCATTCATTTTCCTTAGCCATAAAAGGAAAAGTGGGGGTTTTATTTCCCCTTAGAAAAGAGGGGGTGAGCATTATCTCACTGCTAGCACTTTTTATTCATTTCCTAGGTAGCTTCCAAGACACTTTCGAAGAATCTATAGAACTGTGGAGAATCATTTCAAGGTCATAAGATACCACTAGTTAAAAAAAGCCATCTAAGGGAGGAGAAGGAATTTGTAAGAATATGTAAGAAAATGAAATATGGACATGCTTTTCCTGAAACTCTTGTAGAATCTCTTGGGGCAAGTGAATAAAATACTCCCAGTTCAGTAAAGTAAATGATAGCCTCAGAGAACCTACCAGTCACTTAGTGAATTCAAGGATTGAGCCCTCAGGCACTTCATAAAAGATTTCTAAACTATTCTCCAAAGTTTCTTCCCATAGCCATTTCTGTGAAATGACACTGCTGTGCCTGTGTGTGTGTGTGTGTGTGTGTGTGTGTGTGTGTGTGTGTGTGTGTTTTGACAGTGGGGTCCATAGAACCTAAAAGCTATGCATTCACATCAAGACCCTGAGTGCATAAATATGTAGCTCCATTTAGAAGGGCGAATAAGGGCAACTGAATTTCTCTTTTTTTAAAAAAATTAATTTTTAATTTTTAAATGAAAAAAATTCTATTTTCTCTCCTTGCTGTGCTCCTCATTAAAAGAAAGCAAGAGCAAGAGAGGGAAAAGAGAGAGAGGCAGAGACAGGGAGAGACAGAGACAGAGACAGACACACAGAGAGAGAGACATAGAGAGAGAGACAGAGACAGAGAGACAGAGACAGAGAGAGAAAGTGCATTGCAATAAATTTAGACAAGCATAGCAAATTATTCATGTCCAGAAAACATATTTCTTAAATTTTGTAGCTTGAGTCCATCAGCTTTTTTGTCAACAGGTGATTAGCATGCTTCCTCATTGGTCCTTTAGAATCATAACTGGTCATTGCATTAACCAGAATTGTCAAGTTTTTTTCAAAGTTCTTTTCCTTTACAGGATTGTCACTATATAAATTGTTCTTTTCTGCTCACTTCACTCTGCATTGGTTCATACACGTCTTCCCAGGTCATTCCTTTCATTATGTCTTATGACAAAATAATATTTAATTACAATGATATACCAGAATTTGATAGGTACTCTCCTGGCTGTTTACAGTTCTCAAACAATTAATTGTATTCAAGGAATCTTAGACTCTAAAACAGGAAGGAATTTAACAGAATATCTAATCCAATCATTTTACTTATTAACATGAGGGCTGGGGCTGATAGGTTGCACAGTGGATAGAGCACCAGCCCTGGAGTCAGTAGTACCTGAGTTCAGACACTTAACAATTACCTAGCTGTGTGGCCTCCGGCAAGCCACTTAACCTCATTTGCCTTGCAAAAAACCTAAAAAAAAAAGCAAAAAAACCCCATGAGGGCCCTTCCTATTACTGGCAATGAATAACACCTAAAAAACAAATACAAATTAGCGAAACCTCTATAAAATGATGAAAAAAAATTTGGAGTAAGGTCAATTTTTAAAAAAAAAAAGACTTTTAGGGGCGGCTAGGTGGCGTAGTGGATAAAGCACTGGCCTTGGAGTCAGTAGTACCTGGGTTCAAATCCAGTCTCAGACACTTAAAAATTACCTAGCCCTGTGGCCTTGGGCAAGCCACTTAACCCCGTTTGCCTTGCAAAAAAAAAAACCCTAAAAAAAAGACTTTTAATAATGGGTACACAAAATCCCCTTTTACATTTGCACTAGAATTTTGACACCAATGATTCTTCTGATTTGAACATTGCATTGTCTCTGAAGGTACATAAGGAGAGGTGGAGATGAGCATTGAAAAGACTTTAGAACTAAGAATGCTTTTTTATTCTACAAGATATTTTTTAGTAAATTGTTTTAGAGTATTCTGTCACATCTTGGTACTTGGTTACTGCAATTCCTGAAATATAAATTTACTGAGCATAAGATTGAGATAAATAGAAAACTGCTCTATTATAGCAATTGTGGTTTCTGTATGAAGGCCAGGAAATCACAATTGTTTGATTTTTCTGGTATCATAAATGTTCACTTGTTAGAGTGAAAAAAAATCCCTAGATTTACAGTCAGAAGTAAAGATTCAAATACAAGTTATGCTATTTTTACCTCTCTGACCTTTGACATTTTGCTTTACCTCTCTGAGGCTCAAAAGAGTTGTACTGGTTAATCAAGTTGTTTGCCATAAATAATAAACTGAAACAATCATTCTCTAAAAAGCATTCTAGGTACCTGAAAGCATCAAATTACTTCTATTGTTTTCTGTCTCCTACCCTGTCCTATATCTACATCATACTCTCATTACCAAAGAAGAACATAACATGGCACACTAAACCACTACTCTTCTTCTTTTTAATATTTTATTTATTTTTCCAACTAAATGCAAAGATAATTTTCATCCATATTTTTTGGGTAAAATTTGAAGTTTCATATTTTTCTCCCTTCACTCCACCCTCCCACTCCTGCTGGCAGAAAGAATCAAATATAGGTCAAACGTGTACAACTATGTTAAATATGTATCCATATTAATCATGCTGTGAAGAATGAAATCACAAAGAAAAAACAGAGGGGGAAAATAATACATAAGACAACTTTTAAGAAGATAGTAAGCTTTGGTTTGCATTTAAACTCCATAGTTCCTTCTGGGCATGTGGATGGTATTTTCCATCACAATTTTTAGAATTGTCTTTGATTATTACACTGCTGAAATGAGCAAGTTCATCATAGTTGATCATCACACAGTGTTGCTGTCAGTGTGTTCAATGTTCTGGTTCTGTTTCCTTCACCTAATATCAGTTCGGCAAGTTTTTCCAGACTTTTCTGAAGTCCCATTTCTCATTATTTCTTTTAGAACAATAGTGTTCCATCACACTTATATTCCACAATTTGTTCATTTGATGAGCATCACCTCAATTTCCAATTCTTCGTCAAAAAGAGCTACTATGAATAATTTTATACATGTGGGTTTTTTACCCTTTCTTGTGATCTCTTCGGAATGTAGACCTGAATGGAATTGCTGGATCAAAGGGTATCACAGTTTTATTACCCTTGGGGCATAATTCCTAATTGCTTTCCAGAAAGATTGGATTTGTTCACAACTCCACCAACAATGCATTAGAGTCCCAGTGTTCCAACATACCCTTCAACAATGATCATTTTCCATTTTTGTCATATTAGTCAATCTAATAGGTGTGAGGTAGTACCTCAAAGTTGTTTTAATTTGCATTTCTCTAATCAATAATGACTTAGAACATTTTTATATGACTAAAGATAAATTTAATTTCTTCATCTGGGAATTGCCTTTTCATATACTTTATCCATTTATCAATTGGGGAATGACTTGTATTCTTATAGTTTTGACTCAGTTCTCTATATACTTTATACTAGCTATGACAATTGTTTCTCAAATTACAATCATTCTTTTTTAATCTTGGTTGCATTGGTTTTACTTATGCAAAAACCTTTCAATTTAATGTAATCCAAATTATCCTTTTTGAATTTTATAATGCTCTCTATCTCATCTTTGATCATAAATTGCTTCCCTTTCATAGTTCTGACATAAACTATTTCTTGTTCTCCTACTTGGCTTATTGTTTCACCCTTTATATCTAAATCCTGCACCCATTTCAATCTTATCTTGGTATAGGGCAGGGCTGTCCAACCTTTCTTTTAAAAGTTTTTATTGAAACAATGGACAATATATTTCAATTTGCTATTTTAGTGAGAGTTCTGGTTCAAAGGCTACATTTTGCACAGCTCTAGTGTAGGGTGTGAAATGCTGTCTATCCTAGTTTCTGTCATTCTGTCAGTTTTCCCAGCAGTTTTTATCCCAGAAGATGGAATTTTAGGATTTATCAAATAGTAGATTACTATAGTCATTTACTGCAGTTTCTTTTGCATCTAATCTATTCCATTGATCTATCATTCTATTTCTTAGCCAGTACTAAAAAGTTTGATGAGTGATGCTTTATAATATAATTTTAAATGTAGTATGGCTAGGCGATCTTGCTTTACATTTTTTTCATTAATTCCATTGATATTCTTTGCTCATTTCAGCAGTATAATAATCAAAGACAATTCTAAAAATTGTGATGGAAAATACCATCCACATCCCCAGAAGGAACTATGGAGTTTAAATGCAAACCAAAGCTTACTATCTTCTTAAAAGTTGTCTTATGTATTATTTCCCCCCTCTGTTTTTTCTTTGTTCCTCAATATAAATTGAGTTATAACATTTCTAGCTTTTAATAAAGTAGAATTTTTAATATATTGGCTTGGCCTACCAATGGGCAATTGACATTTTTGCTTAGTTATTTAGATCTAATTTTGTGTGAAAAGGGTTTTTTAGTTGTCTTCATAAGTTTCTGTGTTTGCCTTGGCAGTTAGACTCACAAGCACTTGATATTGTCCATAATTATTTTAAATGGAATTTCTCTACCTCTTGCTGCTGTGTCTTGTGGATAACAGAAATATTAATGATTTATGTAGTTTTATTTATATCCTATAACTTTGATAAAGTTGCTAATTTTTTTCAAGTAGTTTTTTAGTTTATTTTCTAGGATTCCCTAAGTATACCATCAAATCATTTGCAAAGAGTGAGAGTTTGTTTCTTCATTAACTATTCTAATTCCTTCAATTTCTTTTTCTTCTGTTATTGCTAAAACTAACATTTCTAATATAACATTGAATAATAGTGGTGATATTGAGCATACTTGTTTTGCTCTTGATCTTATTGGGAATGAATGCTTCAAGTTTATCCCCAAAACATATAGTGTTTGCTGATGGTTTTAGATAGATACTGCTTATCATTTTAAGAAATACTTCAGTTATTCCGATGCTCTCTGGTGTTTTTAATAGGAATGAATACTGTATTTTGTCAAATTTTTTTCAGCATGTACTGTTAAGTTTATTTTTTATATAGTCAATTATGTTCATAGTTTTCCTGATATAGAACCAACCCTGCATTCCCAATATAAATCCTACTTGGTCATAGAGTATTATCCTAGTGATAACATGCAGTAAGCACTTTTCTAATATTTTATTTAAAAGTTTTGCATCAATATTCATTTGGGACAGCACAATATTTGTGTTGTAGAAGCAATTTGAAAGAACTCCTTCACCTATTTTTTCAAATAGTTTATGTAGAATTGGAATTAATTCTTCTTTAAATGTTTGGCAGAATTCACTTGTGAATCCATCTGGCCCTAGAGATTTTGTTTTTTTTAGTTTTTCTTTTGCAAGGCAATGTTTACCCACCCCAGCATTCTTTGATGGTTTGTTCAATTTCTTTTTCTGAAATGGGATTATTTAAGTATTTAATTTCCTTTTCTATTAATCTGAACAATTTAGATTATTGTAAATATTCATTCATTTCAATTAAATTGTCAAATTTATTGACATATAGTAGGGCAAAAGAGCTTCTAATTATTTCTTTAATTTCTTCTTCATTGGTGATGAATTCACTTTTTCATTTTGATATTGATAATTTTGTTTTCTTTTTTAAATCAAATTAACTAAAGATTTATTATCTATTTATTATTGTTTTATAAAACCACCTTTTAGTATTAGTTATTCAATATTTTTTCTTTTGATTTTATTAATTTCTCTTTTGATTTTCAGAATTTCTACTTTGGTATTTAACTGGGGATTTTTTGTTTTTTTCTCTTACCCTTATTCATTGATCTCCTCTTTCTCTATTTTATTAATGTAAGCATTTAGAAATATAAAATTTTCCCTAACAACTGCTTTGACTGTATCCCAAAAGTTATGGAATGTTGTCTCCTTATTGTCATTTTCTTAGATGAAATTAATTATTTCTATGATTTAACCCACTCATTCTTTAATATTAGATTATTTAGTTTCCAATTAGTTTTAGACCTATTTCTCCATGGTCTTTTATTGTGTGTGATTTTTATTGTATCATGATCTGAAAAGGATGCATTTAATATTTTTGTCTTCCTGCATTTGATTGTGTATTTTTATGCCCTAATACAGGGTCAATTTTTGTTCAGATGCCAAAACCCCAGAGAGTATCCCTTTCTATTCCTTTTCATTTTTCTCCAGAGGTCTATAATATCCAACTTTTGTAATATTCTATTCACCTACTTAACTTCTTTCTTGTTTAAGATTGGATTATCTCATTCTGAGAGAAGGAAGTTGAGGTCCCCCTTTAGCATAGTTTTATTGTCTATATCTTCCTGTAACTCATTTATCTTCTCCTCTAAGAATCTGGATACCATACCACTTGATGCATACATGTCTAGTACTGAAATTGCTTCATTGTCTATTGTACCTTTTAGGATGTTTCCTTCTTATTTAGGAGGTTTCCTTCCTTATTCCTTTTAATGAGATTTATATTTGCATTTGCTTTGTCAGAGATAAAGCTTGTCACCTCTTTTTTTACTTCAGCTGAAGCATAATATATTCTGCTCCAGTCTTTTACCTTTACTCTATGTGTATCTCCCTACTTAAAATGTTTTTGTAAAAAGCATATTGAAGGATTCTGACTTTTTAATCTGCTATCCACTTCCATTTTATGATAGAGTTCATTCCATTCACATTCACAGTTGTAATTACACTTTATTAGCCTCCATCCTATCTTCCCTCTGTCTGCACTTCATTCCTTCCCTCCTCACCAGTGTTTTGCTTCTTAATACCACCTTCCTCAATCTGCCCCCTTTCTATCAGTCATGCTCTCTTTTCTTTCCCCTTTCCCTTTTCTTGTCCTCTAAATGGTACCTCCATTCCTCTCTCACTGCCATCCTAACTCTCCCAACTTTCTCTGTCATGCATACCACACAAAAAGAGCTTTGTACCTAGAAGATCATTTTAGTCATGGACTTCTAGCACTGGAAGTACCTTCTGCCCCTGTGGTCTCCTTGTCTGATTGACTGGTTCTTTCCAAAGCCTCCATTTTAATTAAAATGCCTATGTCGATCATGTCTTCAATCCTTCTAATATATATATCCCTCCCTGCCTTTTCAGCTTCTTTTTAGGTATTATATTCTCCCAGAAGAATGTAAGTTCCTTGAGTATAATAACTGTCTTTTTGCTTGTATCTGTATTCCAAGTACCTAACACAGAGCTGTGGTAAGTATGCAATAAATGATTGTTGATTTGATATGATTTGAACCAATTTGCTTTCAGATTGAAAGCTAGTTGTGCTATTCACTGAAAGCTTCATTTCAGTGATCTAGAAATCAAATGAGTTAGAGATAGAAAGAAAATTTATAAATCATCTAACAAGATTAAGCAATTCTGAGAACCTATAAAATGATTTAAAGGTAGTAGTAATTCCTATTATCAATATAAAATTAACTCTCTGAGATGATGCTCCAATATATAGCTGTGATCAGATCAATGTGTTTGTTCTCTCCAGTGATGCAAATCAAAACTTACATATGCTTAATTCTCATTCTGCATAATTCTCATTCATTTCCTAACACACATTAACCAAAAGAGATCCATCCAATTTATTTGTGGTTCTTACTTCTCTCTTCTTGATTTTGTGTAGATATTAAAGGAGACAGTAGACTATTCTTTGGTTAACCATAGTTCTTCCTTTGTGACTAATCTCTTTTCCCCAGTCATATATATCTCTGATGACTTTAATCCATTATACTGCTTCTAGATAATTCCTCATAATATAATGGATCACTGACTAAAGACATCATATTCTTCTGTTAAAAATGTTAAAAGTTGCAACTGGAATAAGATAAAATCTAAGCCTAAATCCTTCCAACCCTAAACTGATGATTCAGTATCTGTGATCCTTACAAAATAGTTTTAAAATAAGAAAAAAAGAATCTCCTCTATTTTTGGTTTTGAATTCTGGTTCCATTGCCTTACCTTGCTCTTTCAAGTCATGAGTTCCATTTAGAAGTGCTCAGTTCAGGGCAGCTAGGTGGCACATTGGATAGAGTACCAGCCCTGGAGTCAGGAGTACCTGAGTTCAAATCCAACCTCAGACACTTTATAATTACTTGGCTGTGTGGCCTTGGGCAAATACTTAACCCCATTTGCCTTGCAAAAAAAACCCTAAAAAAAAAAAGAAGTGTTCAGGTCAGCCATTTTTCAATCATGTCTGACTCTTTGTGACTGGTTTTCTTGGCAAGGATATTGGAAATGTTGACCAGTTCATTTTAGAGATGAAAAACTTGAGGTTATGACTTTCCCAGGGTCACAAAGCTATTATGTGTCTGTGGACAGAGTTGAACTTTGGAGGATGGATCTTCCTGACTCTAGGTCTGATGCTCCATCCACTGTACCACCCAGCTACTCTTTACAAAAGTGAGGGGTTTATACAAAATCCTTATATCCTTAAACTAAATAATTCACCCAAACTTTAAAGACAAATAGTTGTCTCTGCTCATTGAGAAAATGTAATTTAGTATGTCAGGAATTTCTTGGTTTCTCTTTGGCTTATCTATTCTATCTGGAAGATTTTATTTCCTGCACTTATGGGCTATGAGATTATTACTGCTGTCAGAGATGAAACATATGTAAAGGAGTTAGAGTACCCCACTCCACCAACTCACTTACTTTATATTTGCATATTTAGATAAGGATATAGACTAAAATCTCTATTAAGGGTGTAATCTCTGTGTGAGCCACCAGATGGTGTGCCTAGCTTCAGCTCCCTTCCTCAACAAAGGTGTCAGACCAAGATGTTTCAAGTCTTGGACCCTCTTTTGGTTCCTCTGCACAAATACAGATTGCCAAATCCTTGCCCTTTTTAGCTTTTCTTCTTCATATCCTCTTCATACTCTCCTAATAAAAAATATACAACTTCTTCAGCTCCCATTCACTCCATTTCATCTCTGGCTTTCATTGAATAGCCAAAAATAGCCTCAACCTAATTCTTAGTGACTCATTGCCTAGGTTTGGATGGCTTAGAATGAGTGTGAACAGCAAATATCTTTTGTTCTGGTTAGAAACTCTGAGAGTCTTTCCCTCTCAGATTGATCTTTATATTAGTAAATTAAGCTGTCTTTTGTTTCAGTTATTGGCCTCAGACAAATTGAGATCTGGGAAAGAACTTAATTTAGAAAGCCCTGTCACTCACTGTATCCTGAGCCATCATCAGCTGTCTTGACTTTTGCCTTGCCACTACATTTTGATACCTAGAGGAGAGACTGATGACTGAGCATCAGAGCTTCACTTATACACAATTCAAGTGCAAGTCAAGACAGCATTCTCATGATGTCATTCATCCACAAAATTAACCCCCATTTCATTGAAATTTTAATCCTCTGGACCTGAATCAGGACAAGGCAAGGAGAAAGCTGCTACCATCATTCAATCTCACCTTAGCATCTTACCTTGAGCCCTTTAAGTTTTCCATATGCAAGAGATATGTCCAAATCTTTTCACTTGTAAAATTCTTGTAATGATCTGTGACAATTAAAAAATTCTGAGAGATATAATTTTTGTTTAATCATTTTATTAATAATGCTGGCATGTTTGTTAATAAAAGGATGATCATTTGCTTATCTCTATCTTAGACCATAGACATCTTATGGCAGTGAGTTCACAGTTTAAATGTCTTTTGAAGAATAGGTGTTCCAGGGTTGGCAATCAACTCTGATAGGTCAACAAGTAATAAAAAGTGAATATTTTAATAGGAGGTTAGGTGGTTATATAAAAATGATAATAGGGGTTATATAAAAATGAGGGTCTTTGTATATGTGACTTGGATCATCCAAAAAGACATCAAAAAGACATCCAAAGAGACATCAATTTCCATATCATGTGTCTGACAAAAGGGAGAATCAATGTTTTCCCAGTACTTTTCTGAGTAAACAAAATGAGAAGAAATATATCCATTGGTCTAAACTTATAATTTCTTTTACTGCCTGATTATATCCTGACCTGGGTACAGCTTTAAGAGGGATTTCCTGCACTGGCTGGTTTCTGGATGAGGAAGTAGAAAACTGCATGTATGCAGTTCTATTATCTAAAAGTAAATTTAATAACACAATATTCTAATGCACTGGAGATACAAAAAAATTGTAAGGCAAATATGTGATGATCTACTCAAGTACCTTACATCCCAATGGAAGACACAACATAGAAATAACTATGACAATACAAGATATACACATATTAACAATGGGAGATAATCTTAGAGGGAAGGCACTGGTGGTGGGAAGATGAGACAAAGGAAGACCAAAAATGTTCCTTATATAAGATGGGATTTGAGCTAGATGTTAAAGAAAGCCAGAAAGTGGACCTGAGGAAGAAAAACTTTCCAGGAATGAGGGAAAATCAGTGAAAAGGTATGAAGAATGGGTAGCAGTAGGGGATGCAGCATCTAAAGAGTTAGAGATGAGTCAGGAAGAATTGTCTTCCCAAGTTCAAACCTGACCTCAAATACTTATTAGTGGTGTGACCCTAGGAAAGTCACTTAATCTTATTTGTCTGAATTTCCTCTTCTGTATAATAAATTGGAGAAAGAAATAACAAAATACAGATGTACATATGTGTGGATGTATGTGTATATACATATATATGTGTATATATATATATATATATATATATGAATATATGAAATATAATTCTCGAGGTAATAGGAAGCCACTAGAGTTTATTGAGTGGAGAGCCATGGTCAGATATGAGCTTAAGGGAAACTGTTATTTAAATGGAAAAGACATCAGTTAGTTATATGCTCAAAAACTGTTTGGAACCACTGGAAAACATTTAAGAGAGATGGGGGTCAAATGAAATGTTAGCATGAGATAGAACAGATGACAAAATTGTGGGAGGATCTTAAAGGCCCAAGACTCTATATAACACTCATATTTGATTGGCCATGTCAGTAAGATCAGCCTATAGAATAGATATTAAAATGGATGAAACTATTGATTTTAGAAATAAGAAGAGACTCATGCTAACATAACTCAACTAATGGGAGAAAACAGCCATAAGTCAGGATCTGGCTGGGACCTGCATTAGAGCCTTCAAATCAGTTTACATTTTAAATACAGTAAGAGGTCTGATTCAGAACTCATTTATTCAGTATCTGAGACAATTGGGCAGAATCTAAACTGAAGTTTATTTATGGAGAGTTCCTTTATAGACTACTTTATATACTGCAAGTAAACTAATGGAATAAATAGATTAGGCTATCATTAAATACTTATAGAATTAAAGCTAATAATAAAGTCTTTATACCTGTTCCTTAAACTTGTCAGTCTTCATAAGAATATTTTATTAAACTTACTTTTAGATAATAAAACTGTATACATATATATATATATATATACATATGTCTGTGTATATGCAATCTTATGAAGATCCATCAAAACTAATGAAAGCCATGAATCCAAGATATATATATATATATATATATATATATAATACATATATATACACACATTTTATATATACAAATTTCTATGTATATATAGAGAAATGTGTATACACATACACATGTGTATATATATATATATATATATATATATATATATATATATATATGTATCTTGAATTCAGTACTTTCATTAAGTTCTGATAGACCTTCACATAATCACTGATTTAAAATTGGAAGAGACATCTAGCCCAGTCCCCTCATTTTTATAGATTAAGAGACCAAGGTCAAGAGAGGCTAAAAATGCTTTTCCCATAATGACACAGGTATTAGATAGTTGAACAAGGATTTAACCTTGGCTCCCTGAATGCAAAACTAGCACTCTCTGCTGAACTATAAGTTTCTTCTTAATTAATTAAAAACAATTATAGAATTTATTAGAAGCAAAAAGAACCATAAAGATACTGAAGCCTATGATGTAACACTTCTTTAAACACATCAACACCACCATTTTATAGGTAAGAAAACTGAAGCTCACTTTTTGATGCAAGGGAATTTTCTTGGTTGACAATCCAATTTCATAATTGGATGAAATATTTGATATGGAAATGATTTGCAATTTATAGTCTTAAAGAGCTGCCTGGGGTATTGAGGTTAAGTGACTTGCCTATGACCCCACAGCAATTGTATCAGAGACAGGACTTGAACCCAACACCAGCCCTCTCTCAACTAGGTCATGCAATTTTCCTTTATTATATTTTTTGTTTTGTATTTTGTTTCTTTTCTTTTCTTTTCTTTTCTTTTTACATTGTCTACTGTGTAGTTCTACATTCAGGTCATTAAAATATACACTGAGCATTTCACATTGGGTAGCAAGGAACAAGCTAATTTGGGGAGAGGGTTATCTTTTTTTTCCTCTAATAGGCTCATTTTAAAAGAAACAGCTCATAAACCCATATTACACCACAGTTTGAAATTCCCAGCACAGCAGCTTCCATGATTAATGCCCTAAAGATGATTGGCATCACTTTTACAGGCATCATCTCTGGAAAAGTTCCTCCATAATTGCAGACCAGTAGAACTTCTTTCACCATGCTTTAGCCACAAACTGCCTTTGTCCTTGAAAATAAATTAATCTTTGCTCTCTTTGACACATAGCCAGCATATGCTTTATAGCTCTCCAATATAGCAAATAGTCTCACTCATTACAGGGTCTTCAGCATTTATTCTATAATATTGATTTTTTTAAGGCCTTGCATTTGAATTGCTCATCTTAACAAAAAATAAAAAATATAGGGCATTCATATATTTCCTCAAATCTCTTGCATGTGTTTTACTGGGTTCCTTTGAAAAAGCTAAGAGTAGAATATAAAAGAGGTCACATATTTTAAGAGAGTTATCCTTTTTTACTTTAAAGAAAGAAATCTCTTAAGAGAGATTAAAAAAATACAGGAAGCATAAAGACAAATGAAGTGATTATTTCAGGCTTTCCACTCACAATTCCAGAAAATAGAATTGATAGAATTCATGAGTTCTTCTTGGAATAAGAGAACTTTTGAATTTGATGAGGATTGTGAGCACTGACATTCTGACACATTCTGAATTCCATATCTATATCCTTAAAGTCCTGGTGGAGCTTATATAATGGAGACTCAGAACCTCAGCATAGGAATAATTAGAACTTGCTTAAAATGATAAGCAGTATTCATCTTAAACCATCAACAAGTATTATATATAATGAGAATAAGCTAGGAACTTTCTTTATAAGACTGGGGATGAAACAAGATGTTCATTATCGCCACTATCTTTCAATATTGTATTAGAAATATGAGTATAGATATGGTCACAACACTCTTCAAAAATCTTCAGTAGTTTTCTTTTATTTTTAATAATCAACACCTTTATTTTGAAACAACACATTCTCCTAAAAACACATGTTCCCTAAAAATCACTTGGGGAAAAAACATCTAATATTTCCTTAAAGCTAATAGACTTATAATACATGGTTCTTTCACTTTTATAGCTTAAGATGTTTAGAAAGAAAGGATATATATGTGTGTGTGTGTGTGTGTGTGTGTGTGTGTGTGTGTGTATGATAATATGGTCCAAACTTTGCCTATTACATTTGACATTGCTTTATTGCTTTTTTAAGTGTTATTTTTCTTTAATTCACTGCAATTTGAAAGTTTCCTTTAGACTCTGCCTTATTCTGTTTCACTTCAAACAAGTCTTCCCCTGATTCTCTGAATGCTTCATTTTCTATTTCCTAATAATTTGAATCTGTTTCCCAATTTCCTAATATTCTTGAATACATTTTATTTATTCATAGCCTTGAAAGTAGTGGGTTCCATTTTAGAGACAATGAAGTGGTAAAGATTTAAAAGTAGAACTAAGAAAGATCTAAGTTTGAATTTTTGTTCTGTTATTTAATAGCAGTGTTACCATGGACAAGTTATTTAACCTCTATGTTCCTCATTTTATACAACTAGTAATAGTTATAATAGTTGTCTTTTGGTATTGAAGAAAATCATGTCATCAGGAAATGATGTCATGACTTGTAGGTAAATTTGATTAAAGTGATGGGATCTTGTTCAAAGATACTAATCTCACTATCCCAAGAGAGCTTAGTGGCCTGACATATCTAAATTAGGATGACTGGTGATCAATGGGAGACCTTGACCTTTTAGAGCCAGAACTTTTCCATATAACCAAGGTTCTTTGGGAGTCCTATATTGTCTCTCAATGGTCTTATTGTCAATACAGTAATTTTATAGTGACAAACTTTCAACAGTACAGTAAAGCTAACCTTTAGTGATAATGAAATATAAAGTTTGTAAAATACTGTATATATATATATGTGTGATTTTTCATATAAATATATATTTATAATGGCTATTATGTGTATTTTATATTGTATAATAAATTGTATATATCTATTACATATTAGATATGAAATAATATAGTTATAATTGATATAATCAGATGTTGAATATATATATTATATAATATAATACATAAAATTTGATATGTGTATGTGTGTATAAAGTTTCACTCATATGCACATCTGTGAGGTATAACAGGTATGTCTACTTTGTATTTAAGAAAATAGAGCCCAAGAAAAGTAAAATGACCAACCTATAGTCACACAGATAGTAAACATCAAAAGTGGAGTTTGAAACCAAGTTTTGCTTTTTTTTAACTCTAAGAACAGAGCTCTGTCCACTATGCTCCACTTACCTACACAAAAATATTAATTTGTACAGTTTTGAGAAAAGAGTTTTGCTAAATTTAAAGTGAATAAAGGTGAATCATTACAGTTACCAGGTTGAAAATCTTTTCTTAGTTGCTCTCAATAGTTTATCATAATGGACAAATGGTGAAAAGATTGGGGATGTGGGGGGCTGAGAGCAGGGAAGGAATGGATGGAAGCACAGGCATTTATTTACAAATATGGCCAGAATGACTATGAAAATGTATACTAGCAGGAAAATAGGATAGGGCCAGGTTAGGAAGAGCTTTGCATGATTAGTGCAGTAGCTTATATATGATCTTAGGAATGGCAGCTAGATGACTCAGTGGATAGAGTGATGGACCTGAGTTCAAATCTGGTCTTAATTACCAGGTGTGTTACCTTGAACAAGTCATTTTACCCTATTTACCTTAGTTTTCTCATCTATAAAATTAGCTGGAGAAGGATTTAACTCCAGTCTTATTTTATCAAGAAACCCCCATATGGGGTCACAAAGAGTTGAATATAATTGAACAACCACAAAAGATATAAGAGAGAGGAAGGAGATACCATAGGCTGATCTACACTTAAGGAAAATGAAAGGATTAGAATGGGGAGAACCAAAGAGACCAAGTGAAAAATATCATAGTAATATCTAGGGAGACATCATAAACCCTAAACTAGAGAGGTGGTCATGTAAGTAGATGTCGTAGATGTCACTGTGACAACTAATTTGGATATGTAAATAGAGTGACAGTGAGGAATTAAGGTAGATACTGAGATTGTGAACCTAAGTGAGAGGAAGAATCGACAAAAAAGGTTTTGGACAAAATGGGGGATAATGAGTTTTATTTTGGACAGTTTGTGTTTGAGATGCATATAGGACATTTGGTTCAAAATGTTCATAAGCAGTCTATTTTCTATAGGGTTAACAAAAAGGGATTTATTGCTTTTATGTCTTTTCCTCTTTACAAATATATTATATATATATATGGTATATATGTATAGATAGACAGATATCTATATCTATCTATCTATCTATCTATCTATCTATATATATATATATATATATACATATTCCCCAATCATATTATATATTTTTAAACATTTTTAAAAAAATTTGAGTTCCAGTTTTTATCTGTACTTGGGACATTAAGCAATCCAATATAGCTTATACATGTGTAATTATGTAAAATATTTCCACATTATATATATATATACCAGAAGACAAAGAAGAAAAGAAAGAAAGAAAGTATATTTCAGTCTATTTTCAGACAGTATCAATACTTTCTCTGGAAATAGAATGCTTCACCATGAGTCCTTTTGGATTGTCTGGATTATTGTATTACTAAGAATATCTAAGCTATTCACAATTCTTCATTATGCAATATTGCAGTTAACTGTGTACAATGTTCTAGTTCTACTCACTTTGTACATGTAAAGTTTTCCTGAAATCATCCTGCCTCTCATTTCTCAAAGTATAATAATATTCCATCACAATTATATAACATAGGCAGTTTATTGATAGGTAGGTGGCCTAACTGATGGAGGACTAAAATTGGAATTAGGAAGATAGTTCTTATCAATCTCATGACCCAGAGCAGAGCTTTAAACTTCTCTCAATCAATCAATAAATATTTATTAAAGGTCATATCATTTACGGACTTGTCACCTTAGGGCACTGTGTTAAGCACTATGGATACAAAAATAGATAAAAGAGAGTTAGTTGCATAGCAGATAGAGTGTCAGGGCTAGTTTGAGTTCAATTCTGGTTTGAGACACTTACTAGTTATGTGACCTTGGGCAAGTTGCTTAAGATTGTTTGCCTTGGTTTTCTCATCTGTAAAATAAGCTGGAAAAGGAAATGACAAATCACTTCGATATTTTGCCAACAAAATCCCAAATTCAGTCATGAATAATTAGAAACTAGAAACTAGTTTCTAGAAATAACTAGACTAGAAACAACAACACTATAATAGCACCTACCTCATATTGTGATGATCAAATGAAGATAACATATATAAAGTGCTTTGCAAAATTTTAAATACTATATAAATACTGTTGGTGGTGGTTGGTGGTGGTAGTATTGATTGTCTAAAACTAAGAAAAGAAACTAGGGCTAAATATATACATCTGAGAATAAATATATAGAAATGACAGTTGAATTCATAAAAATTGATAAGGTCACCAAATCTAAGAGTATAAAGAGTCTAATTTCCATTCATTCAGTATCTGGAGTCTTTACTACTCAGACAACCATGAAAGTTTTCTCATGAAAACTTGAGAAAGCAGATTAAGAGAGGAGAGGAAAAATCTATAGTGTCAAATGCAACAAAAAGTACAAGAAGGATGAGGATTGAGGCTAGATTGTTTCTGGATTCAAGGGAAAAGAATTAAGCATAGTCACCACAAGGGTTGGATCATTAAATGGAAACTCAAGGGAAAGAATACACAGGGATACATTCAACTTGTAGCAATCTGGGAGGGCTCCTCACTATTTAGGAAGGAAACCTGAATCAATTCTTCATTGTTGTCCACTTCTAGTCTAATCCCTCTAGAGGAAGAAGTTTCTGTAAAAGGAGCATCTACTCTTCCAGTCCATTTGTCCCAGTGATTGGTGAGAGTGCAAGGGGATTCTCATTTCAGGTTATTTGTACTCTTTCCCTAGCCCATATTAAGTCAACATTCTGTGTTTGAAACTACTCCACTACAAGGGAGAATGGTTACCTTATTTATTGTGTAATGGTCAGTTTGACTCCTGCATAAATCACTGTCTTGCTAGTGCT
The DNA here is from genome assembly GCF_037893015.1 of Macrotis lagotis. NCBI lineage: Eukaryota > Metazoa > Chordata > Mammalia > Peramelemorphia > Peramelidae > Macrotis > Macrotis lagotis. The sequence continues at coordinate 226,552,581 of NC_133663.1, read as the reverse complement.
AATTAACAGGATGTAGATACTATCAAAGGCAGAGAAGTAAGGCATATAATAACATTTATTATCACAAACAGGAATTCCCTTAGTCACTTCTTGGCCTATAAATCCGACCAGAGCATGTAATTTTTTTTAAATTATTATTTTCTAGGCATCAAGTCTTGGATCTTTATAGCTATCTTACTAATTTACTAACTCATAGTATAGTGAATGAGAATTGGGTTTTGGAGCTATTGTTGCTGTTGTTCAGTCATTTCACTATCACATCCAACTTTCTATGATCCCATTTGGAGTTTTCTTGTCAAAGATACTGGAATGTCCTGCCATTTCCTTCTCCAAATCATTTTACAGATGAGGAAATTGAGGCAAGTAGGGTTAAGTGAATTGCCCAGGGTCACACTACCAATAAGTGTCTGAAGCCAGATTTGAACTCAGGAAGATGAATTTTCCTGACTCCAGCTTTGGCCACCTAGTTGCCTTATTTGGAGGAGAGGACTAGGTTTCAAATTCCTAGCTTGGCATACTACTACCTTGGATCCTTAAGAAAATCACTTTCTTTCCCCAGATCTCTGTCATCCTCTAACCCAGTTTCAGCTGAGTAAAATAAACGAGTTGACAAAGTGATTAACAGAAAGTACAAGAAGAATGAGAACTGAGACTAGATTGTTTATGGATGCAGGGGATCCAATAAGAGTTGGATCATCAAATGGAGTCTCTAGTCTCCGATTTCAGCTGGCTAAAATAAAGTTGCCTAGGTGAGCTTCATTTTCCCTAGAGAACTGGGCTTAGAGTGGTTTTAAATTTGGTCTCAGACACTTACTAGCTATGTGGCCCTGGGCAAGTCATTTAACCTCTGTCTGCCTCAGTTTCTTTAACTATAAAATGCCAGTGTTTCAACTTCCCAGGATTATTGTGAGAATCAAATGAGACTTTTTTAAATGATTTAACAGTATCTGACACAGAGCAGGCATTTTAAAAATGCCTTTTGTTTATCCTGTTTGCTTTAAATGAGCATGCTATTTTCCCCTGCTCTTTTTCAGATTTTTTTTTTTGGTTAGCAATCACTGGTATACTTGGTATCCTGCTATACATCTGGTCCCTCAGTCACCACTTCTGTTAACTGCCTTTTTGTTGAGAAGGTATCCTATAAAGTATCTCTGGTCCTAATCCCTTTCATTGATGGTCAATCAGTCCCAGACACACAATACCTAGTTCGGATGTTCCTCAACTAGGTCTCTGGAAGATTCTTGACCCTTCCAGGCCATAAGTCACAACCCTACAATCCTAAATCTCTTTATTAGAGAGATAATTATTCGTTAGAACAAGTAAAATACTATACCTTAGATTTATTGCATCTAGATACAATAAAATGTGAAGGAACCAAGAGAGGGAAAATTCTATTCCAAATCTGATTATCACCAAAGGGGGGAGGTCTATGGAAATAAATAGAAACACTGCAGTAGAAATTGGAGGACTAGAAGAAAGGAGGGAGTGACCACCCCATCTTAGAGTTTGTGCTAGAGGAGGGGAAAGTTGGGGGAAATCTGACACAAACACATGATTTAAGGAAAACAGATTTCAAAGATTTGAGAGGAAAAATCACTATGGGAAAGATCAGCCCAAAAAGTTTGAGGAGCTGTCAAGAATGAAATTCTGAAAACACAAAGACCAATTCTCCTAATGAGGAAAAGTGGGGATTGTCTGAAAAGATCAATGCACATGCATAAGGGACTTACCAACTTGTGTTTTTAAAAGACTTATACTGGAGACAGAAGAAAAGGCAAGCAACTTAGGATAGATATAAAACCATAGCACAGTACTGTAAGAAATCCTAAAGCTCAGAATGAGCTGAGACTAGAAAGGAAACCTAAAGATAACATAAAGGATTTTGGTCTTTATCAATAAGCAGGAGGGGAGGGGGGAGAGGATCAGAGAAGAGATAAGATGGACACAGAGTATGGACAGGATGGAATGATAAATGAGCAGAATTGGGCAATTTCTGTTTTGCTTTTTCCTATGTCAGGTGGAATGTACTACAAAGGAAAGATTTTTTATTTAAAAAGCTAATCAAGAGGAAAGATTCAAATTAAGTAAGGAGATACTGAGAGAACTTAGCTGCCATCAGTGAAGTAGAGCCAACAAAGATTTATTAAGTCCTTACCATGTGCTAGTCATTGTGCTAGATATATTACACACACACACACACACACACACACGTGTGTGTGTATGAGTGTGTTTGTATATGTATATAGCACAAGTATAAATAAAATCAAAAAGAAAGACAGTCTTGCCTTATATCTTAATTGAGGAAAACAATACACAACAGGGAGCTGAAAAACTTAAAGTGGGGAGAGGAAGATTGAAGTAAGGTAAAAGGTAAAAGCAAGGTAAAGAAAGTTTGATGTATCAGAAGTAAAGCCTAAAGAAAAGTGAAGACTTGACTGGTCAAGTTATTCTCTTTAAAACTGAGACTCAGGAAGGAACTGGTGTCTCAAAAAATAGAGTCTGAAGAGGTAGAGGAAACTTCTAGGGCCAGATGTGGTTGCGATAACTTCCTAGGGAAAGAGGTTTCTATGACAAGTTTCAGAATCAGCAGTGTGTAAAGCGGTGAAGCTGACCCAGATGAACTGCATTGTCTAAACTGAAAAAAATTGTTGATATAGCCACAGGGAAAGGACATGTAAACTAAGTATTTTTGTTTGTTTTGTTTTGTTTTGTTTTGTTTTGTTTTAAAAGGAAAAACCATCTTCCTTTGGGACAATGAACTAAGAGAATGAATAGGATTTCTAGTGCTGACAAAATTCTGGACTGTATTATTAAAGGGTAATTAATGAATATTGTTGTTGCTGCTGTCTGTCCTTTGTTCTCAAAGATGACCAGGACATCAGGGATATGATACCATGACATGCAAGTGAATTGGATTTAAGTGAGAGGGTACTGTACTAAGTTACCAGCCTCATTTTCTCCTCTGGAGGCAGCTGCATCCAGTGGTCAGATATGGATCAAGAGATGGCCGGTTACAGTGAGAATTTTGGCTTTTTAAACTAGGGTCTTTCCCGGGTCTCAGTTTGACTGAGGCTATGTCCTTGCAATCTTTAAGGCAGGTAAGAAAGAAACAAGGCAGAGATTGACTCATGTAGTGAAAAAAAATATCAGTCTGAGAGAAGACCCTGAGAGTTTCTGGTCTAAACAGAAACAATTTTACATTCACTCCTAGACAGTCCAGAGTCAATTCCCTGGAACCTAGAGTTGGTCAATCAAGGAGAACCAGAATGATTTGGGGCCTTATGAAACCAGGGTTGATGAATAATTAGAAGAGGAAAAGCAATGATGCCAAGTTACTTACTAGCTGTGTAATCCTGAGCAAGTCACTTAACCTGACCATCTCAGTTTCCTCAGCTGTAAAACAGGAATCATAATAATACCTACTTCCTAGAGTATCAAATGAGATATTATCTATAAAATGCTGAGCAAAGAGCCTGGCAAATAGTAGGCATTTGTTTAAATTCTTGTTCTCTTTCTCCTTCCTTCCCTATCTGAAGAATCAATCAGACCTTTCCAAGAACAGGTCATCTCAGACTGACTTCTGTTTTGACCAACAGTTATATTGGGCTTCTTCTCCAACATGATCCTCCATCTTCCATTTTCATATTTGAAATCTCCTATGTTTGAAATGTTCCACCCTCTCACCTCCATGTCTTGATGTTCCTCTGTATTCAGCTTAAATCCCACCTTCTCAAGAAGGAAGTAAGTTCTCAGGTCCACTAGATATTAATTTTAGTGTTTCCCTTCCATAATCAATTCCATATACTCTCCATATATAAATATTTTCATAGTGCCTCCTATTAGAATAGAAATTCCTTGAGGGCAGAGACTATTTTTTGTTTTTCTTTGTGTCCTGAGTGCTTAGCAAAGTTACTGACAGATAATAAATAATAATAAATGCTTTTAGTCTGACTCACTGCCTTCATCTTTCAGTGTTGCTGGCAGTTCTCTTTTTTGTTTGGGTTTTTTGCAAGGCATTGAGGTTTAGTGACTTTCCCAAGGTCATACAGCTAGGTAATTATTAAGTGTCTGAGGCTGGATTTGAATTTAGGTCCTCTTGACTTCAGCTAAGTCACCTAGCTTCCCCCCTGTGGGCAGTTCTTTAAACCTATAAATTAAAAGGAAGTTGCCTATCTTCATTGGTGGAGGAAGTAATCTATTAAATCATGGATCTAGCCTCTTTCTATGCTAATTTCTGAGGATGTTGTTGTTTAGTCAATTAGTCACATCTGTCTCTTTGTGACCCCATTTGGAGTTCTCTTGGCAAAGATACTGGAGGGGTTAGCAATTTCCTTCTCCAGATCATTTTACAGATTACTGAAGTTTGGAGCTCAGGAGTTGAGTTAAGATTCTAATAGTGAATTACACTGTTGGTGGATCTGTGAACTCATCCAACCTTTCTGGAGAGAAATTTGGAACTATGCCCAAAGGGGAACAAAAATGAGCATACCCTTTGATCCAGCAATACCACTCCTGCGTCTTTACCCTGAAGAGATGATAAAAAAAGGGTAAAAACATCACTCGTACAAAAATATTCATAGCAGCCCTGTTTGTGGTGGCAAAGAATTGGAAATCAAGTAAATGTCCTTTGTTTGCAGAATGGCTTAGCAAACTGTGGTATATGTATGCCATACACTATTCCAGGAGGGATGGGAATTCAGGGAAGTCTGGAGGGATTTTCATGAACTGATGCTGTGTGAGATGAGCAGAACCAGAAAAATACACTGTACACCCTAACAGCAACATGGGAGTGATGTTCAACCTTGATGGACTTGCTCATTCCATCAGTACAACAATCAGGGACAATTTTGGGCTGTCTGCAATGGAGAATACCATCTGTATCCAGATAAAGAACAATTAAATTAGGAAAAAAACCTGATATCTTATTGTCTGATGTTGCTATCTCTTATACATTGTTTCTTCAAGGATATGATTTCTCTCTCATCACACTCAATTTGGATCAATGTACAACATGGAAACAATGTAAAGACTGACATTACTTTCTGTGGGGGGGTGTGGGGAGGGAAGTAAGATGGGGGGGTAAATTGTAAAACTCAAAATAAACAAATTCTTTAATAAAAAAAGATTCTAATAATGAGAGAATTTCATGAAGACTCATGGCTTGGAGCAAAAAGGCAAAACCACCTCCCTGGTATCATGGTCCTTTTCTAAAAGGAAAAACAACATTGAAAATTTATTGAATGATCTCAAGTTGTGCCTATGGAAGCAAAAGAGAAATGTAGACAATAAAATCGGTTTAGAATAGGGTAAGTGACTTAAACCAAAGAGCCATTAATGGTTTAATTGTCAGCTCGCATGTTGTATTACACAGGCACAAGGTTACTGCTTATGGACTCAATCCCTAGAGGATAAGCATCTAATAGAGGAAAAAGTTAGGATTCATATAGGGGTAGAGGAGATGGCCTACATGCTAGGAAAGGTGTTGGTATAAATTGTTGGTATAAATGTTGGTGCAGGTATGGTATAAAGGATTATGTCAAGATGTTCAAGGGTAACAAAAGCTCATTTTAGGTAACAAAGAGCTAATAGTTTGTTATCATGTTGGGCTTCTGCCTCTGTTTCCCTGTCTTTGTAGGAACCTCCTGGTGGGTATCCTATCTGGTTGGCAGAAAACAGAGTATACAGATGGCTATTATTAATTCAAGGTTTGGTAGAAAGAAGTAGATTCCAGGGAAGCAGTTTTCTCAGAAAGGTTTTTCATGGGGGGGGTAATATAATTTTTCCTAAAATGTATTTTTCACTAGGTCAGGATAGCTTAAGCACAAAATTTAACAGTTTATTATAGAAAGGCACAAAATTTACCTATTTGCTTTCTTCCTAGCATTTCCATGGCAGCAAGATGAGGAAACTGAGGCAAATAAAATTAAATAACTTGTCCAGGATCACACAGCTAGTAATGTCTGAGGTTCTATTTGAATTCAGATCCTCCTGACCCCAGTCTCAGAGCTCTATCAACTATGCCAGCTAGCTGCCTTTCTATAGATACAGTTCATTTATCTGATTAATGGGCCCAGATGTCTCAGGAGGAGAAAGTGAGGCTGGCAACTTTGGAGCCCTCCCTCACTTAAATTCAATTCACTTGCATGTTATGGCATCACATCCCTGGTATCATGGTACTCTTCAAGAAGGAAGAACAAACAGCAATGAATATTTGATAAATGATTTCAGTTTGCTTAAGGAAACAATAGAGAAATGTAAATAGATGGATTTCGAACTGGTTGAGTGACTTAAACCAAAGAGCCATTAATGGTTTAATTGTCAGCTCATATGGAAATCTCCAGTGAAATGACCTAGGACCACTTTTCTTGGGCCTATGCTGCTTAACAATTTCTGTCAGTGACTTGTAAAAAGGCACAGATGGCATACCCATCCAATTGTCAGATGACACCAAGCTAAGAGGGAAAGTGAGCATACTGGATGACAGAATGTGTTTTGGGATAGAATTCAAAAAGATCATGACAGGCTAGAGCAATGAGCTGAATCTTAAGAAGAAGAAATTCAGTGGGAATATAGGTCAAGTCTTATATTTGGGTTCAGAAAGTTATCATCACAAATGCAAGACGGGGAAATATGGCTAGATAGCATGTCATCTGGAAAAGATCTATGTTTATTATAATGAAATGTTAACATGAAGCAACAGTGTGAGATGACAACCAAGAAAGCTAATACAATTTTAGTTTTCATTAAATAAAGAGGTGACAGTATCACCATAGTTTGCCTTGGTCATATGATTTCAGGAGTCCTGTTCAATTATATGAGTGTATAGCAACCAACTGTACAGTTTTCAGTGTCAGCAAATGATACAAGGTAAGTTTGATTCATGTCTTTGGTTGATTGTCTAAATTTAAGGAAGTGATTGTGAAAATATTAATAATATAAACTTAAAAGTGTATCCTGCCTACATCATTTTTCTCCAGAACCAATCATTAAATATTGAACAGCACACTGCTATTTGTGTTCAGTTTCGAGTGCCTCATTTTAAGAAGGCCATAGATACTAATAAGATGCATGTAGTCCAAATAAAAGACAACTACAACAAAGAAGGGTCTATAATTTATTCCAAACTAGAAGCAGTTGGAAGAACTTGGAAATTTTAACTTGGAATAGAGAAAACTTTAGGGAAATTTGGCATCAAACATTTAAGAGACCATTATTTTTAAAAATGGCAGAACTAAAAACCATGAATTTTAATTAAAGTGGAAAATTTAGACAATATAAACAAATATTTCCTAATAATTGGTATCATGGATCTAGATAGAAAGGAATATTGACTCCAACCTTGTTTTATAGATGAGAAACTGAGCTACAGAGGGGTTATGGAGTTTAAGCCAGAGTCACAAAGCTAGGAAGTATTTAAACTGGGATTTGAACACATTTCTCCTGCCTCCAAGCCGAGTTTCCTATCTGCTGTGTTCTATCTAAAAAGGAGAATGTGCAACTATGATTAATACAGTTCCTCTCAGCAGTTCAGAGATCAAGGGCAACCCAGAGAGAACTATTATGGACAAATGACATCCACATCCAGAGGGGAAAAAATCATGGAATCTGAAAGTATACTATGTTCACTTTTTAAAAACATCTCTTATGTTTTTCCTTCCTATCATATGGTTTCCTTTCTCCTTAGCTCTAATTCCTCTCACATAAAATAATTAATATGTTGGTCACAAATGTACATATACAACTTTTACCAACCTGTTTGCCACCATGGGGAAAGAGGAAGGGAAAGGAGGAAAGTAGAAAAATCAGTAACATAGAAATTTGCAAATGGATAAATATTGAAAATTACATAGCTTGTAATTGGAAAAATTAAATAAAATAACAATTTAAATATTCATTAATTGTCTAGAGGAAGAAAGAAAGAAAGAAAGAAAGAAAGAAAGAGAGAAAGAGAGAAAGAAAGAAAGAAAGGAAGAAAGGAAGAAAGAAAGAAAGAAAGAAAGAAAGAAAGAAAGAAAGAAAGAAAGAAAGAAAGAAAGAAAGTGGTACTTTAGGAGGTAATAGATACCCTCTCATTAGATTTCTTTGCAAAGGCTGTTTGATCCTTTATTGGACACTTTGAATCCACAGAAGTTTTCAGATTTTCGGATTCTATGAAAAGGGGATACTGATCAAGGTTTGATCCAAAATGACTATCATGTTCCCAGTCTTGGCATGGTATGATGGGTAGAACATGGACTCTAGAATGAAAGAACCTGGGGTTCAAATCCTGGCTCTGATATCTACCATATGTATAACCCAAGGCTAGTCACCTCAATTTTTAGGCCTTTGTTTTCTCATTTATAAAATGAGAGATTTGAACTATATGGCCACTGAATCTACTTCTAGGTCTATTGCTCTGATTCTAGTTCCCTAAAATGAAGTTCTATTTTTCCAATTTTATTCCCTACTAATAACCTTCTGAAATAGATAATCCAATCAAAATTGACCAACTGAGTAGTCTAAAAAGATTAATATGCTAAAGAATTAATAATAATGATGATAATAAAAATAATAGTAAATCAAGGCAAATCAATAAACATTGATTAAGTAATTATTATGTAGCAGGTGCTTAGAGCTCCAGGATCCTGGGACAAATGGATACAGTATGGACTAGGGAGGTCACATATCTGAATCAATTCATTAACTCAGAAGATGGAGCTGTGTGTTCAACCAAAAGACAGAAAACAATGACTGACAGAGGAGATCAGGAAAAGGAGAGTGTTAAGAACAAAGTCTAGTTCAAGTAGTTATAAAATACAAGTCCAGAAACAAAGTTGAGTTCAATGTTATGATGTAATAGGATATATCAAGGAAATAAAAAATAATAATGGAGCATATTTATTAGCAAGAGAGTGGCAATTTGACCTACTCCATGAATGCTCTGGGAGAATTCCCTTTTATAGTAAGAGCCACTGTGTTCCTTCCTATTCCTTAAAGGAGAGACATCATTAAAATGGCAGAACCTATTTTTGGTTCAAAGAGTGACAGCAAATCTTTGTAAAAGCAAAAAATAGTTACAATGTGATCTTTAAAATAAATAATAAAGAACAGAGCAGCCGAAAATAAAAAATTACTTTGTAGCTATAAAATTAGGTGCATTCAAGGATTGTTTTCCATAAAAGGAATCATCAAACCAATTGCACTAACATTTTAATGAGGGTACTCAAAATAACATTAGCACTGATTTTTGAAGTGGTAAATGCAAAAAAGAAAATGAGGCTATCTATCATATTATAATAATAACCCTCATTTATGTGATGCTTTACAGTTTGCAAAGTGTTTTCCCAGGACAATGCTGAGAGGTAGGCTGTAAGAATTTTTTTGTGAGATCACAAAATCAGAAGATCACACAGGTAATCATCAAATCTTTTAACTCCCAATTCCATTACACTTCTTTCACTTCTATTTAAGCAATAAATATTTGTCACTTTTATTATTCTTTAATAGTTAAATTTTCCCCCTAAGAAGCTTCTGGAAAGAGGGTGATTCAAAATTGTTGTTGATGGTGGTGATGGTACTGGTGGTGATGGTGATGATGGTGGTTGTTGTTGGTGGTGGTAGTGATTGGTTGGTTCTGGTTGTTGTTGAGTCAGTTTCAATCAAATCTAATTCTTCATGACCCCATTAAGATTTTCTTGTGAAAAATACTGGAGTGGATTGCCACCTCTTTCTCTAGTTTATTTTACAGATTAGGAAACTGAGGCAAATAGCATTAAATGTCTTGCCCAGATTCACACAACCAGTAAGTCTCTGAGGCCGGATTTGGATTTAGGAAGAGGAACCTTCCTGACTCTAGGCCTGGCACTTCATCTACTATGCCACCTAGTTGTCCCACATGGGCTATAGGAATCAAGAGTCTCACAGAAATAGATTACCTGGATTAAGAAATCAATGAAGTAGAAAACCCTTGCATTTTCAGTCCAGAGACCTAGGCTCCAATCTTTACTCCGAGGAGCTAGGAGATACAATGAATAAAGCATTAGATTTGGAATAAGGAAAACCAGAATTTGAATCTTGCCACAAAAATTTACTACATGAATGACCCTGTTAAATAACTTAAACTTTCCTGAGCCCTCTTAGACTCTCATCTGTAAAATGAAGAGGTTGGACTTAATGATCTCTTAGGTCCCTTCTGGCTCTATCTCTATGATCATTTAAATATTGTGAATCTCAGTTTAACCACTTGAAAAATGGGAAGAATCATGTTTACTTGACAGGTGAGAAAAGCATTGTGTAAATCTTAAACTGCTTTGGAGTTATGAATTTACATTGTTCGTGGTATTGTTGACATTATTACTTGATCACTGCAGTAGAATAGTTTCCCATAATGGTTTTCCTGAGCTTAAAAAGAGGTAAAATTTCTCAGGTGGAAGGTTCTATCAGGATCACTTTTAATTTGGGATCATGGGATGATAGGGTAATAAATCCTGAGCTGAAAAATATTACAGGAGTAGAGATCTATGGTTAAAAAAAATCAAAGTCCATTTATTCCCACCCACTCTTTTTATAGACAGGGAAATTGAGGACCTAGGGGAAGAAATGACTTGCCCAAAGTCACACAGGTTGTATCAAACATAGAATTTGAACCCAGATCATCTTATTTCAGAACCTAGTGTTCTTATCCTCTACCACCTAGAAAAATATGCATCCAAATATAAAGTTTTAGATGTGTAGGTAGATGAGACTACATTTAAGAAAAAATTTTAAAATTCATAGGAATTGATAGAGTCAATGTTATGAATGGAATTTTAAAAACTAGGCTTCACAACCCAATGTTGGTCAGGGCAATATTTTGATGACTGATTCTCATGGAAAATTGTTTCTTTATACATTGCCTGTGAATCAATGAACCTAGATACTAGACCCACTAGAACAGTAAACCTAAGACATGAGTTTTTGTTATTGTTTTCCCAACTATTATTATTGTTTTCTTTTTCTTATGGAAGTAATGGTAAACTTATCCTATTTTACCTTATATTAACTCTAAATTCATTACTTTAAAATTCCCTAAGCAGTTCCTCTGAGTGCCCTCTTGAGTTCAACAGAACAAATCTAATTTTTCTACCAAATGATGATTTTTCAACTACTCAAAGATAGTTTTCTCATCCTCCCTGAACCTCCTTCTATTCAACAAGAGCCTTGGGCCATAGAATTAGAAATGACCTCAAAGGGCATCTAGTCTCATTAGAAATGAAGAAACAGAGAGATTAAGAGACTTGCCCTGTCTCTTACTATCACTACTCCAAATCTGACAGTATTTCCATTTTACCATACTCAGTTCCTTTAGCTGATTCTTATCTGTCATGATTTCATGACCCTTCATCATTCAGGTAACCACCTCTGAAAACTTGACAATCAATAAACATTTGTTAAGTACCTACTATATTGACTGGATACAAAGAAGGGTGGGGGGGATTTCAGTTCCTACCCTCAAAGAGTTTACAATCCAATGGGGGAGACAATGTGCAAACCACTATATAAAAACAAGATATATACAGGATTCACTGGGGATAATCTCAGAGGTAAGGGACTAAGACTTTAAAAAGGACTATGGGGCAGCTAGGTGGCACAGTGGATAGAGCACCAGCCCTGGAGTCAGGAGGACCTGAGTTCAAATTTGACCTCAGGCATTTAATAATTACCTTGCTGTATGACCTTGGGCAAGTTACTTAACCTGTTTGCTTTAGTTTTCTCCTCTGTAAAATGAGAAGGAAATGGCAAAGCATTACATTATCTTTGCCAAGACCCCCAAAAAAGAGTAATGAAGAGACAGATATGACTAAATAAGAGTAAGAGAGAAGGAGGGTCAGCGGATAGAGCATTATCCCTGGAATCAGGAGGATTTGGATTCAAATCCAGCCTCATATATTTACTAACTGTGTGGCTGTGATTGATGTGTGTGTGTGTGTGTGTGTGTGTGTGTGTGTGTGTGAGAGAGAGAGAGAGAGAGAGAGAGAGAGACAAAAACATCAAGAAAATTCAAAGATCATAAACATAAGTTAGTAAAATCAACAAAGTAAATATTAAACACCAAAAAGAAATTACTAACAGAGTTAGTAAATCAGTTCAAATATCTTTTTTTTATTATAGGTTTTATTTATTTTGAGTTTTACAATTTTTCCTCTAATCTTACTTCCCTCCCCCCACCCCCACCCACCACAGAAGGCAATTTGTCAGTCTTTACATTGTTTTCATGGTATACATTGATCTAAATTGAATGTGATGAGAGAGAAATCATATCCTTAAGGAAGAAGCATAAAGTATAAGAGATAGCAAGATCAGACAATAAAATATCAGGGTTTTTTTTTCTGAATTAAAGGTAATAGTCCTTGGTCTTTGTTCAAACTCCACAGTTGTTTCTCTGGATACAGATGGTATTCTCCATCGCAGACACCCCCAAATTGTCCCTGATTGTTGCACCAATGGAATGAGCAAGTCTATCAAGGTTGATCATTGCCCCCATGTTGCTGTTAGAATGTACAGTGTTTTTCTGGTTCTGCTCATCTCACTCAGCATCAGTTCATTCAAATCCCTCCAGGCTTCCCTAAATTTCCATCCCTCCTGTTTTCTAATAGAACAATAGTGTTTCATGACATATATATATATATATATATATATATATATATATATATATATATACCACAGTTTGCTAAGCCATTCCCCAACTGAAGGACATTTACTTAATTTCCAATTATTTGCCACCACAAACAGGGCTGCTATGAATATTTTTGTACTAGTGGTAGAATTTCTTTAATCTGGCTGTCCTCTGGACCTAAATCCTGGAACCAGAAATCACTGGACACAAGAATTCAAAACTTCTCACAGAGAAAAGTGTTAGCAATAGCTGAGACATCTTTGACATAAAGGTGTAAAAAGTAAGGCCCTGGTAGACAGTTCTTTGGATTATATTCCCAGCATTTTAAAACCCTTTTGTGAAGGGACCCTAAAGTTGGACAATTGTTTAACTGTCTTGGTCCCAAAGGAAAAGGAGTTAAGAGTCACTATTTTAGTGTACAATCATTGGAGCAGAATGTATCAAGCAGTAGGTGAAATAAACATCAAGAATAAAATGATGCTACAAAAACAAATGCATTCTTAGACAATAATGTTTGTGAAGTTAAACCATGCTCTAGTTACATTAGCTCAAGTTATCATCTACCCAAAATAAATTTGTAATAAACCTGGATTACTCATCTCTGGGCAATTACTTCAAGTGCAACACTCATTACAAGTTACTAAGTTATGGTCAATTTTTCCTGATAAGGAGTTTAATACCCATTTATTATTCATGATAAGTTTAATTCTCCTGGGTAACCAGCTGAAGATGAGTACCATGTAACCATGGAACTGGATCAGCTGGCAAGGGAATGTATCAGAAGCTTTGGGCAATGTCACCTTGCTCAGAATTACAAGTTCTCCAAGATATAGGCATGAAGGGTTTATTCTCGGTCAAGGAGATAATCAAATCTTTGTTGTTGACTCTAATATCCAGGTGAAGTCTGAAGTTTGTGGACAAGTTTAAAAGCTATTCATCAGCAGTTGTTTAACAGTAGAAAATATAATGCTTCTTTCTACTGCTGATGGTAGAACATCTTGGATCATTGTAAATTGTTCAGCAATAAATGGCACTGTCCAATTTTTGTTCTCATCAGTTCTCTCAAAAGGTCAGCATTTCTAAGTTGTATATATAATGTATGTCAAAATTGAAACATCAAGAACTTTTCCTAGAAATTTTTTAATTATGTCTATTTTTTATCTGGTATTTTCAGATATAAGATCACCAAAACTAAGTTCTTGACTTGGTGGTTATTACCATATGTGACTTTTGAAATTTATTCAGCAATGATAGTTCATAGGCAATATTACTCATCTCAAATATGGACCCATTATTCTTGGATAAAGTGGTCTCATAATTGCCAAATCAGAAGCCAATACTTTTACCATCTCTGTTAGAGATATGAAAAACAATTGGGAAGATTTTGCCTCAGATGGCACTACATCTTCCACCCACTCTGAAAACTTTCTTGGGGCTCAGTGCTCAACTAATGATCAAGGTGGATCTGGCATCAGCACTATATAACTTTGGTATGTAACAAGTGTTCTAATATATTTAATGGCATCCCTCTTCAATTGTAGATCTTATGAGAGTTGTAATAGGAAGAGGATCAACACCTCTGAACAAGGATGATGGGGCTACAGTAATAGTAGGAAAATCCCCTAAGGAGGGAACTGATAGGCTATAGCACTATTGACACAGTTCTGATTAGTGCTCATTCAGCTTAATGGTCAGGAAATTGGTGTCAGAGAGTAGTCTTTGGATTTAAGAGGAAAAAAAAGTAAATCATCACCATATTTTCATAACATAACATAGGGCCTGGAAAATAAATGTTTTAAAAAAGCTTAGCATCATCAAGAATCAAGTAATAGGCTAAATTATACAGACCCAGGAGGAAACAAAAATTTTATTTGTAAGTTTCTGTGGATGATCCTAACCATCAGAAATAAGTCCACATCAATCATCCTATCTAAAAGCATGAGTATGTCTAAGTTAAGCTGTCTAAAGGAAAAAGGGCACTCTTTATGACAGGATTAAAAAATATAAGTTTCAATCTTAAATACCTCAATTGTAAAAAATTTCATTTTAAGAAAGACAATGACCATTTTATAATTTATTCAAAACGTGTTCTGGCTTGAAGAATTCCAAAAGTTTATACATATTATTGCTGTAAAATTTGAAGACAGTTATAAATAACAATAGTAATGAATCAGAATCATTTGCCCTTCATCTAAGAATACGTGGTAACCTTAATACTCCATTTGGCTTTTTTAAAAACTAGCTGATCATTCCAAAACTATGTCACATTGCAATTATAGTATGGACAGTAAATACCTCATTTAACCTGAATCATTGGAAAACACAATATTCTTCATAAGTGAAATTATTTTAATATTTTCCAATAAAAAAGCTTTTAAAAAAATTCATGTCACTCTCCACAGTGGCCTGATCAAAATGATATAGGTTCACAAAATAGTCATTACTTTATAGTCACATCTCTAATACTTTAGGAGAACTGACCTCTTTTGTAATTCATCACAAAAATCAGTTACTACTTGTGCTGACAGAATGATGCTACTGGGTTTACCAAAATACATAGTTTTTTATCCTCAAGTCTAATCTCTGCTATCAATTGTTATTTATTCAATTCTTATTCTTCTATTATGTTGTGTTCTCTTATATACAATTAGCTATACAAGTACCCCCTCAGTCAGATGCCCAGTAGTTGAAGAGGCTGGGAGACTGAATCAAGAGAGGTTTTATTATGCTTTTTCAGATGTCTGTGGAAACTTAAGCTAGATCTCTCATTATGCCCATGTGATATGCATAGATAATTCTACTATTATTAGGATACCTTGTTGGGGAAGAAGCTACATTTATGATTTCATTATTATGGTGAACTCTTATTATGAAAATTCTCTCTACAAACTTACAATCTTAGAGAATTAAGGCAAGGAGAAGTTAAGTGACTGGTAAACACTGCTGGTATGGGTCAAGGCAAGATGTGAATCTAGGTCTTTCTGATTCTGGTCTTCTATGATTATGTCACACTGCTTCTTAATGTCATAATTAGAATCACTACACAAATTATAATTACAAAGTAAAAAGCTATCCCCTCAAAACTTTAGAGGATTTTGTTAAGTCATTTTCTAGTCATTTAGCAATTAAAAATTTTCCTTCTGAAATTAATCCACAGAAGATTCAGTGTAAATTTCACAGGATTCTGATGAACATAGAGAACTAGAGATTCTGTTAAGAAAAAGAAAATTTACCTTTCAAAATAAATGACTCTGAGTTAACTACAAAACAAAATAATAAAAAGCAGGTGGTATTAAACCCACAGGATAATTTTCTGCCTATGTATGTGCAACCAATAGGCAGTTACTGATTAATGTGAAAGCAATTTTAATTTACTCTCTTTCCTAAGTAGAATTAAATAAATTTTAACAAGATTTTCCAAACTAAAAAAAAGCAGTTAACCAATTAATCATTACAATTAGGGAAATACTTTTCCTGGATGGAAGTGAAAGATGTAAGATAAATTGCTCGGGTCCCATGAGGAACCTGAAGATTTCTATACCGGAAACTTAGTCCCTGAAGTCCAATGAAAAGGAAGCAAAACATGCTAGCCACATTTACAGTAATTAAAAGTAAATGTATATAGTAGCTAGAATTTTTTTCTTCTTACACTTAAATGGTACAGTTCAATACTTTAAGAAGTCTGAATGTGGAAATCAGTTTCCATTTATTCTAACTAGTCAATGAGTATGAAAACCAGATGCTTGGTTTAACAGTTTTCCAAAGTCCTTCTCAAACATAATATTAGAAATATATTTAGTTCTTTTTCAGATAGCCTAGATGCAGTTATGCACTGCGGAATGTGGTCATGTCCTTTGGTTCACTGCTTGGCACACACCAGTCATCTGCCTCATGATTGGAATTGTAATGTTTCCATGCAGCTTTATTATATACTGGGAGTCTCTCCACGGACTCTGTAGATAGGGCCTTAATGCAGATAACAGCATCTGTCCCATACCCTTCTAAGGAATACAATTTCAGGTCTCCTTGAAAGTACTGTTCATAAAGCCGAGATATGGGCAAACCGTAACCAAAACCAGCCAATGGTACAGCTCAAGATGTCTCAACACGAGGTCGGAAGAGTCTATCAATTTTCCTCAAAGGAACACCACCTCCACGATCACTCATCTTCACAGTCAAGTCCTCATTACCCAGTGTTACGGGAACCTGAATAGGAGGGTAAACACCTTTGTCGGCATGGTGTTCCATAGTTGCTCTCATTGCATTCTTGA
The DNA here is from genome assembly GCF_037893015.1 of Macrotis lagotis. Classification (NCBI taxonomy): domain Eukaryota; kingdom Metazoa; phylum Chordata; class Mammalia; order Peramelemorphia; family Peramelidae; genus Macrotis; species Macrotis lagotis. The sequence goes on along the minus strand of NC_133663.1, from coordinate 226,535,676 downwards.
AAAGTTCAAACACCATGTGATAGAGATGTGATGGTACATAAACCATGTGCATGGGTTGTCCTTGTGATTTTGCATTTAATTCTTCAAGTTCTAGTTCTGGAGAATTAATGTAATATAAATCACAAAGACGCCTTGCATTTTCATAGCCATCTTTAATAACTTCAACAACATTACAATTTGGATTAATGCTTCCAATGTGTTTTCGGTGAGTTGAACTTCCTTTTCCTTTTCCACCAAACAGTAAGGAGTGCTGATTGAGTAGCATTCTGATTGAAATGACTCATGTAAAAACGATCCAAAAAATATTGTACATTCTGGCTGGTCACTGGATCTACACCAAAACTTTCCTTGTATTCAATCACACCCTGAGCCATGGTAGGAATGACATCATTATGCCGATTCCAGATTCTTATCACAGTGTCTGTAAAGTCATAAACAGTTTTAGCATTTTCAACACTTTTATCCTTAAAATCAAGGAGCTCCTGCAGACTCTGAATGTACCAGCTCTGGACCAATTGAACTGAAGGTGCTCTTAGAAGATTGTCTGGAAGAAGACTTATTTCTTTCATTATGTTTGCCAATCTCACTGGCAATTCCTGCCACAAAAACATAAATGAGGTCTTTTCACATGCATTCACAGATCCGAAGTCCAGAAACTGCTTCATGGAGAGCGGGGACTGGGAGAAGCACGAGTAAAACTCCACCTGGCCCAGGACGCTGCGCTCGGCCCGGCGCCAGGCCCCGGCTTGGGCTGGGAACCGGCCCGGCCCAGGCCAGCCGAAGCTGCCCGGCGCAGGTACCTCATGAACCTCATAGCGAACCGCCTGCCACAACGTGAGAAGGAACAGCAGCCCCGAGACCGGGAGGCACCATGGCACGTGCCCAGTTCAAATATCTTAACAAATATTGTAAAACAAAGGAAAATGACATTTGATGAAACAGAGGATTCTTACATAATGAGGAGAACATGAAACCACAACATGCTGTTCCTCAGTATATTTTTAAAAAAATTTTCCAGACTTCCGGCCAAGATGGTGGAGAGAAGACAGGCCCTGTGATAAGTCCTCTTCTTTCCCCTCAAAAAACAACATGATAAGGGTGGCTAGGTAGCTAGCTTAGTGGATAGAGCACCGGCCCTGGAGTCAGGAGTACCTGAGTTCAAATCCAGTCTCAGACACTTAATAATTACCTAGCTGTGTGGCCTTGGACAAGCCACTTAACTCCATTGCCTTGCAAAAAAAAAAAAACAACTAAAAAAAATGAAAGAAACCTCTTAACAGAAATTAGATCAACAAAACCCAGAAAGAGAAACTAGAAGAAGAACATCTACCAAGAAGGTCTGCCTCAGGAGACCATGGGTGAATTGGGAGATAAGAGCAAAGGGTTAGTACAAGGACAGCAGCAGGGGGGAAGCCTAGAGACTTCAGTGAGTGGCAAGTGGGAGATCCAACTTTAGCTGCATAGTCTTTGATCAGGGGGAGAGGAGCTATGAGAGGGTGAATTCCAGCAGAGAGTCTCAGAGCACACCTGGAGAACAACCAGCTGGGCGGGAGGCCTGAGCTCCATACTTTCAGTGGAACCCTTTGCCCAGAACAAACAATAAACAACTACCCACCACTACCACCACCACCCCCTCAGGGCAACAGAGTTCACTCAACAGAAAAAGATTAACTCCCTCCCCCAGGGCCCAGCCCAGTGTTCAAGGTCAACTCAGACCCTGCTGCTGAGGACCTCAAACACTCCAGAGAAAGCAGCCAGTGCCCTTTACTGGCTGGCCCTTGGAATTACTAAGCCAAGTGAACAAAGCCTCTAGGATCTTCAAAAGCAAACCTCTCAGGGCAAGCTCCACCCCCCCCAACACAAGGTCCTAGAAAGATGAAAAAGGCCAGAAAAAGGGGGACCCATGGAGAAATACAAGAGACAGATTCTAACCCAGAGAGATCTAGCACTGCTGAGGAGAATATGGATTTCTCTCCAGCTCAGAAAGACATCCTTGAAGAAATCAGTAAGGAGTTTAAAAATCAATAGGAAAAATTGGGAAAAGAAACTCAAAAGAAAATTAACACATTGTATGTGAAAATTAACATCTAGCAACAAGAAAAAAATCCTTGGAAAATACAATTGGACAAATACAAAATTAGAATAACTCTTTCAGATCTTCAATTGGGCAAATGAAAACAGAAAATGATTCTCTCAAAACTACACTTGGGCAAATGGAAAACTCTTTCAAAAATAGAAATGAACAACTGGAAAAGGAGTTGCAAAAGATAACTGAAATATTCTCTTAAAAAAGAGTGGAATCAACAGAAACTGATTTCATGAGATAACAAGATTGTGTTAAAAACCAAAATATCAGAAAAATAGAAGAAACTGTAAAATACCTCATAAGAGAAACTACTGACCTCAAGAACAGATCAAGACAGGAGAACCTGAGAATTATAGGCCTTCCTGACAACACTGAAGAGGAAAAAAATCTGGACTTTATATTATAGGATTTAGTGATGGAAAATTGCCCTGACATCATGGAACCAGAGTGTAAAATAATTACTGAAAGCATACATGGATCCCCTCTGGAAAGAGACCCTAAAAGAAAAACACCAAGGAATGTTGTGGCCAAATTCCAGAATTATCAGATAAAAGAGAAAATTCTGCAAGCAGCCAGAAAGAAACAATTTAAATACCAAGGAATCACAATAAGGATTATGCAGGACTTGTCCACAACATCATTAAGGGATCAAAGGGCATGGAATGAGATATTTGAAAAAAAATCTAAAAAAAAATAAAATAAAAGTAAAAACTCCTAGAAATAATTAGCAACTTTAGTAAAGTAGCAGGATATAAAATAAACCCTCATAAATCATCAACATTTCTATATATGACTAGCAAGATACAGCAGAAAGAGTTAGAAAGCGAAATCCCATTCAAAGTAACTTCAGAGGGGTGGCACAGTGGATAGAGTACTGGCCCTGGAGTCAGGAGCACCTGAGTTCAAATCCAGCCTCAGATACTTAATAATTACCTAGCTGTGTGGCCTTGGGCAAGCCATTTAACCCCATTTGCCTTGCAAAAAACCCCTAAAAAATAGAAAAAAGTAACCTTAGACAAAATAAAATACCTGGGAGTCTACCTGCCAAGGAAGACTCAAAAACTTTTCAAAAACAATTACAAAATACTTCTCATACAAATGAAATCATATTTAAATACCTGGGCAAGCATCAACTGTTCATGGATAAGTAGAGTTAATATAATGAAAACGGCAATTCTACCAAATCTAAACTACCTGTTTAGTGCCCTACCAATCAAAATTCCAAAAAATTACTTTAATGAGTTAGAAAAAGTTATACATAAATTCATATGGAGAAATAAAAAAGTCAAGAATTTCCATGGATTCAATGAAAAAAAAGTGGAAAAGAAGGTGGCTTAGCCCTACCAGATCTAAAATCATATCATAAAGCATCAGTCATCAAAACTGTCTGGTATTGGCTAAGAAATGGAGTCATGGATCAGTGTAATAGACTAGGTGTAATAGCAGGAAATGATCATAGTAATCTGCTGTTTGATAAACCCAAAGAGTCCAGCTATTGGGATAAAAATTCTCTTTTTGATAAAAACTTTTGGGAAAATTGAAAGTTAGTAAGGAAGAAACTTTGATTAGACCAATACCTCACACCCTACACCAAGATAAGATCCAAATGGTTACAGGATTTAGACACACACACACACACACACACACACACACACACACACACACACATATACATAAACAATATTATAAGCAAACTAGAAGATCAAGAAGTAGTTTACCTGTGGAAAGGGAAGTAGTTTATGATCAAGGAAGAGATGGAGAACATTATTAAAAACAAACTAGATAATTTCAAATACATCAAATTAAAAAGCTTTTGCACAGACAAAACCACTGTAACCAAGATTAAAAGAAATGTAGGAAACTGGGAAAGAAATTTTGCAACTAGTATTTCTGATAAAGGACTCATTTCTAAAATATACAGAGAATGAGTCAAATTTTCAAAAGAAACCCAGCCATTCCCCAACTGACAAATGGTCAAAGGATATGCAAAGGCAATTTACAGCTGAGGAAATCAAAGCATTACATAGTCATATGAAAAATTGCTCCAAATCATTACTTATTAAAGAAATACAAATTAAAACATCTCTGAGGTACCACTTCACACATCTCAGAGTGGCCAATATGACCAGAAAGGTCAATGCTCAATGTTGGAAGGGATGTGGGAAATCTGAGACACTAATACATTGTTGGTGGAGCTGTGAACTCATCCAACCTTTCTGGAAAACAGTCTGAAACTATGCCCAAAAAGCAACAAAACTGTGCATGCCCTTTGATCCAGCAATACCACTACTGGGTCTATACACTGAAGAGATTATAAAAAAGGGCAAAAACATCAATTGTACAAAAATATTCATAGCAGCCCTGTTTGTGGTGGCAAAGAACTGGAAATTAAGTGAATGTCCTTCAATTGGGGAATGGCTTAACAAATTGTGGTATATGCATGTCATAGAACACTATTGTTCTATTAGAAACCAGGAAGAATGGGAATTCAGGGAAGCCTGGAAGGATTTGCATGAACTGATGCTGAGTGAGATGAGCAGAACCAGAAAAACACTGCATACCCTAACAGCAACATGGGGGTGATGGTCAACCTTGTTGGATTTGCTCATTCCATCAGTGCAACAACCAGGGACAATTCTGGGCTATTTGCAATGGAGAAAACCATCTGTATCCAGAGAAAGAATTATGGACTTTGAAGAAAGACCAAAGACTATTACCTTCAAATTAGAAAAAAGTTATCTTTTTATGTAATTTTACTATCTTTATTTTTCTCCCTTAAGGATATTTCTCCGTCATCACATTCAGGTGAGATCAATGCATATCATGGAAACAATGGAAAGACTAACAGAATGCCTTCTGTGGGGGTGGGGGGGGGAGGAAGCAAGAATGGGGGGAATAATTGTAAAACTCAAAAAAAAAAGAAAATCTTTCTAAAAAATTTTTCCCAATTAGATGCAAAGGTAGTTTTCAACACTCATCTATCTACAAGTTTATGAGTTCCCCATTTTTCTACCACCCTCCCTTCCCTACCCACTCCTCACAGCAGTGAACAATCTGGTAAAAGTTGTATATGTCCACTCATTTTAACATTGTCCATAGCAGATCTCTCAGGATTGTCCTTGATTACTGAACTGTTGAAAGGAGCTTCATTCATATGTTTTATCATCTCATGATGTTTTTGTTAATGTGAACAATGTTCTATTGTTCTGCTCACTTCAGTTAATGTCAGTTCATGCAAGTCTTTCCATACTTTTCTGAAGTCAGGCCAGCCACTTATAATTTCTTACAGAACAATAGTACTCCTTATTATTCCTATACCCATAACTTGTCCAGCCATTCACCAATTGATGTGTATCCCCTCAATTTCTAATTCTTTGTCACTACAAAAAGAGCTGCTATAAATATTTTTGAGCATGAGGGACTTTTCCCATTTTTCATGATCTTTGGATCTTTGGAGGAGAACATGGATCCACAGTACTCTATTCTCGAATGTTCCTAAAAAGATGTTAGAAATATGAGAGTAGAATTTACAGTCTATACAGCAAAATAATGGGCAGAATAGAAAAACTTAAATTTATTATGAACCAGAAAAGGCTTCCAGCAAAAGATGGGATTTAAATTGAGACTTGAAGGAATCTAGTGGAATCCAGGAGATGGGGACAAGAAATGAGAGCATAGCCAGATAATATCTCAGGGGAGATAGCATGAAAAAAATGCATGAATTGGAAAGGAGGTCTGTGAGGAGGAAGAACAATGTCACTAAATTTCAAAGTATGTGGGAATAAAATATAAGAAGATTAGAAAGCATGGAAGTGACCAGGTGATAACAGTTTTAGAAGCAAAAAATTAAAAGTCACCGGTGTTTATTGAGTAGGTGCATGATTTGATCAGATCCACAGTTTGAAACTCAATGGGGGATGGATTAGGATAGGGAAAGATGAGGTTGGAAAACCAACCAAAAGCCTCTTCCAATAGTTCAGGTATGAGACAAGAAAAGCATATATACCAGCGTAGTGACAGCATCAGAACAGGGAAGGAAGATTGTAGGAGAAATATCATAAACACAGCATAACAGAACTTGTCAACAGATTGGATGTGGAGAGTGAAAATGTGTAGTCAATGAGGACATGAAGGTTGCAAGCCTGTATAACTGCAAGGCATGGTGGTGCCCTGGATAGTAATAAAGAAATTAGAAAAAAGAGAGAGCTACTACAGGAAAGGAAGCTGCCACAATTGAGTTAGTAAGGGGATAATAACAATATTGTAATAATATGCTACTATCACAAGTAAAGGAAATAGGAATGGGAATAGAATTGTGATCAGTTTTTAAGGGATGGAAAACAAACAAACAAATTTTTTTTCTGCTTGTGACTGGAATGTTTAAATGTTAAGAGTCTTCTACTGCCATCTTGCTTTCCAAAGTGACTAATCATCTACAAAGTACTCTAATCCACAGATGTAATTTCTAAAAAGCTTGGGACTAAAAAGAAGATTTAGGCTGGATGTCAAGAAAACCTTTGAATCATTAGATCAAAGGAGGAATGGTCACTGTAGAAATAGTACATTTTGGTCACTTAGATATTTTTCAATTGAGCCTGGATGACCACTTCTCAGGAAATTGTAGAAAATAATCTCAGTCAACCCTATGGTTCCAAGATTCTGTATATTAAAAGGAGGGAAATATTAAGGAGGACATTAATCGGCTAAATTCACGTTTTCAATGAACATGTACTATATGGTCTGTAAAAAATGGTTATCTTGATTTTATATGTCCATATAAGATTGTACTAGGTTCCATTTTATAAGAATTCAAGTGAGAAAGTGACTACATTGAGTAAATTTATGAATCTTTTCAATTGGTATTGTGAATTAAGTGTGAGAGCATGGGAGGATCAATATACAATATTCTAACAGAAGAAAAGATATTAAAGGCATGGGAAAAAATTCAGATCTTATTGATACCCTCCCCCCCCCAAAAGCTAACAAAGGGAGCAACCATTTGCCTATATGCCTATTCACCTACTTTTACAAAATCTTTATGAAGATTAGCTAAATATATGCAAAGTCATCAACTCCTCTCTCTCTCTCTCTCTCTCTCTCTTCCAAAATCATCTAAATTCTGTGGTGAGACAAAGGTCAAGATCACTTACTAGAATGTGACCCAGAATGCCACTAAGAATGTGTTTGATGAGGAAATTCATAGGAAACAAGTAGTATTTTGTAAATAATATTCAACAATGAACCACATCTCTACTCTCATACAATCATTCCTATGGGTGATATTGTATTGATTGCATTACGACCCAAATCATTTAGTGATTTCCTGGAAGAACTTGTAATCACTCAAAGGAGTTGGGGCTGTCCAACCACACAGGAAAGATCAAATGAATGAAGAATGTTTATTGCGTAGATTTTAGCATTCATTTGAATGGACATCCTATCAAACTCATCCAGCAGAATGTTTATCTGCAACAAACTCACAACTTCTAATGAAAGCAAAGGCCCATTATGGGTGTTGTTTTATGGAAATGAGACCTGGAATACCACTATCTCTAAAGAACACAGATTGAATCTAATACAAAAGACACTAGAAAAGTTCATAGTGGATACTAGCCTAACCAAGGAGGACTCTGAAAAATAAAAGGAGTGAAGATTGTTAAGGAATTACATGACAGGGAGGGAAGTAGGGCTGATCAGGGATCAGGAAGCATGAGAGGTGACAGGTGTCAAGAAATCAGAGGGGGCCAAGAGTAAACCTCACAATGTTGTGTGTGTGTGTGTGTGTGTGTGTGTGTATGTGGATATGAAAAGAGTTGCTGAGGATGGGAAGACTTGAAAGGGTTAGGATTTGCATATTTGGAGGGAACTCTGAAATTCATAAGAGCAAGATACATTTGAGTAAGATTATTATGGTTATAAATCAACTCTGTGACTTCAAATGAAACAAAGATATAACACCCAATATTTCACCATGAGATGGATTCAGATTTAAATATCTATATTTTATTTATGATCTTCCATTCAATTTCCCTGATTTAATTCATTGTACCATGGCATCAAAATTAGAAGTAATATACAATGTGAATGTCAGAGTTGGACTTAAACCATTTTTGGAAATGGGAAATGTTCAGAAAGAAATTGGCTTCCATTCATGTCACCTAAAAAAAGTATTGTGAATGAAAAAGATTATGTTGACTTTGTTGTTTTCCCATTATCACATTTTAAAGGCAATTATTAAGAAAAGTAGAGTGAAATTTCATGCTATAAGGAAAGTTTCAACTATTCCTCTACTTATCTGGGGAAAGAGGAGAAGGAAATTCATTTTTCACAGCACCTTTGTTTTCAGCCTTCCAGAGCCTTAGGCACATCTTGTAAACCGAATTGTCTTTATGAAAACAAAATCTATGTTACAGCAGAGGGCATGGGGGAGAAACCAATGAGTTCACATTAGAAAGCAATCATATTTATCTTTTAGGATAAAGCCATGAAAATCAACCCACACAAGTTCAGACTAGCTAAGCAGGATATTGGAAAAGTTCTTAATCTCCTAAACTAGCATTTCTCAACCTTTCTTGTATCACAACCCCTTTGAATGCAGATTAAACTTAAGCATCCCTTCTTAGAATGATGTTTTTAAAAGCAGGTGGCACAGTGGATGGAGCACAGGCCCTGGAGTCAGGAGGACCCAAGTTCAAATCCAACCTCAGACACTTAATAATTACCTAGCGGTGTGATCTTGGGCAAGTCACTTAAGCCTATTGCCTTGCAAAAAACAAACAAAAAATGGACAAACATTTTAAATGCATAAAATAAAATACAATGGATTACAAAGGAAACCAAAGGTAAGTGAAAATGAGATGCCATTTCTTTTCCTATACAACTTTAAGGATATCCCGAACTCTATCAATCACCTCCAAGTTCAGAATTTCTATATAAAAGGGTTGAGTCTTGCCCTTCATTATGTGAACCATTTCCCAATGGGGTAGAGTGTTCCAAGCTTACATTGGTCTGATCAGCCACAGTCAGACACATTGTACCTTGACCCCAACCTGGTGATGTCATTTTGGTTCTCTTTGAGAATGAAGGACAACAGTCATTTCCCAATGTTGACAAAAATGGGCTATGGACCTGAAATCTAATTCTCTTTAAGAAGTCCTCTCAGGTTAATAGGAAGTGAGGTAATGAATTCTTCCCAATGAATTCTCTATGACATCTTCTAAAATATACTTATAAGATTTAATCACCAAATAAATTGGGAAAAAACAAAAGAAGAAAGAAGAAATGGGAAAGAGAGAAGAAATTCTGAGAATACAAGAAGAAAAAAAATTTCTGAGGGAATTTTGGTTCCTATGCTAAAAGATAAAACAAGTCTAAGAACTAGAGCAAGAAAGGATAAATAAGAAATATCTGAAATAAGCATGATCCTTTTGTCAGTTCCTATAAGACCCAGTGTTACAAGTAGCAATATTATTTTTAAAAGAAATGCAAGGATGTGAGAATACACTTGTGATGTTCTAAGTATTATCCATCATTGAATACATTAAAGTACTATTTCCCAACCTGACTCTTAGATCGTTAGAATTTATATAACACTTTTAAGGTTCAAGTACTTTGCAAATTTCCTCTTGGATCACTGCCTAGTCATGTCAAATGGCCCCCAAAATGATTACAATAGTAGTAACATCATACATCATTGATCATAGATCATCATAAGAGATATGATAATAATAATGAAAAAATTTGAAATATTGCAAGTGTTATCAAAATGTGATCCAGAGATGCAATGTGAGCACATGCTTTTAAGGAAAATGGCACCAAGAGATTTGCTTGACACAGGGTTGCCACAAAACTTCAATTTGTAAGAAATTGGAAGCACAATAAAACCCAAACAGGAAAAATCAGTAATAGTCCCTGCTCTTAAGTATTTTACATTCTAAGGAGAGAAATAGCACAAATACAAATATTTATTTAACTTTTCTTCCATTCATTTACAAGATATCTGCAAAGTAGATGAAGGATAGCTTTAGAGGAGAGACACTGGTAGTTGCTGAGGTGGTGAGAGGAGAGTTCTTCAGAAAGCAGACTTTAAGTTGAATCTGGAAGAAGCCTAAGAGGAAGCCAGGGAGAGTAATAGGGGATAATCAATGCAAAGTCAAAAATGTGAATGAAATGTACTATTAAAGGAACATCAATGGGAATACAATGTAAAGTGATTGAAGGGAAATAGTATTTAATAAGTCTGGAAGCAGAAATTTTTAAGGATTTTAAACATTAAAGAGGGGAGTTTGTATTTTATCCTAAAATCAATAGGCAATCAGTGGAGGTTTTGAGTGGGACAGTCATCTGATCAGACTTGTATTTTAGGTATGTCATTTTGGTACCCACATGGAGGGTGAAATATAGAGGGGAAAATTTGATTAAAGAAGACAGGCCAATTAGGAGACTTACAGTATTCCAGTTGAGAGGCCATGGAGACCTGAATGTTGATGGTAGCCATGTGAATAGAGAGAAGAGGATCCATGCCTCTCAGAGGAATGAGTGGGGTTGGCAATTGATTGGATATGGGCTGAGGGTTGGAGGAGTGAGGGAGAGGGAAGAATCAATGATAACTCCAAGGTTGTAAAGCATTGGTGATAGGATCAAATGAATTTAGGAAGCATTGCATGAAAAGCTGACCATGGAAGTGGAAGACTTACAGGTAAACAAACAATTCAAGTTGTCTATCACAGTCTAAAGAATACATTAGTGAATCTGTTCATTCATTCCTAATTTGTTGAAAAATTTTGCTTATTAATACCATGCATCTATATAGTGCTTGCTATATACCAGAATTCACATTATTTCCCATTTGATTCTTTTAACAACCCTGGGAGTTAGATATCTCTTATTTTACAGATGGGCAGTTAGAAGGTGCAGTGGATAGACTGTTGGGCATGGAGTCAAGCCTCATCTTCCTGACTTCAAACTGTGTAATACTGGCTCTTACCCTGGTCAAGTCACTTAAATTTGTTTGTCACCATTTCTACATCTGTAAAACAAGGCTGAGAAGAAAATAGCAAACCACTTCAGTATCTTTGCCAAGAAAACTTCAAATGGGGTCATGAAGAGTTGAACATAACTGAAATGAATGAACAACAACCATTTTACAGACAAGAAAACTGAGGAAAACAGCTACACAGCTAGTATCTGAGCCCACATTTGAACTAAGGTATTCCTTTACCACCTAGTTGCCCATTAGCCTTTATCCGTGACAAATATATCCACCATGATAAAAATACTTCTGAAAGACTGTCAAAACTTGGTTATTCCCACAGGATATAAATACCCCAGATCAATCACTTATTATCTCTATGACACAGAGAAGTCAATTAATTTCTTTAAACTTTAGTTTCCTCATATATGAAGTATGGAGATTGAACTAGAAAGTATCTATACCTATAGTCCTAAAATATTTTGTTCACATTATTTTGGCTGGTTCTTGTCCTTCATTCTCAAAAAAGACCAAAATGTTAGAGACAAGTTACAGTGTATGGTAAAGTGGCATGGGTAATTCATTTTATGTATGAAGAAGGCATACCTGGATTGACAGAATGAAATGAAGAATTTTAGTTAGACATTGGTTTGGTGTTGTTATCATTAACCATTCATTTCACTCATGTCCAATTCTTTGTGACCCCCATATGGGTTTGGTTTTGTTTTGTTTTTGCAAAGATATTGGACTGACTTGGTTATTCCTTCTATAGCTCATTTTTTGGGGGTTAAGCAAAACGGGTTAAGTTGCCTGCCCAGGGTCACATAGCTGCCAAGTGTCTGAGGTTAGATTTGAACTCAGGTTTTCCTGACTCCAACTTGGTGCTCTGTCTCCTGTACTATATAGAGACTATTCTGTAATTGGCAAAATCTCTGACTTTTAGGAAACAGAATAATAGAGTTGTAAATACAAGCAACCTTCTAGAAGTGAAAACCTAGGAATTAATTAACTGGTTAATTTTTATTGTTTTGTATTAATCATGATTATATTGTATGATGGTATGGATCAGTTCACTGGGATACTTGGAGTAGAATAAGACATGAGTCATCCTTATCTAGGTCAATTAATATAGTTCTGTTTATTTTAACCCCAAAGATTACACTAAAATCCCTTTTAACCATTCTGTGATACAAATATACGCAAAAATTGTAAACTGATTTCACAAAAATTGCTGGTCAAGACCTTGTGAATAAATCAACATAAAACAAACTATCACTGATTTGGTGAAAGAACTGAGCATGCGTTCTCCAATGAAGATAAATAATTATCTTCAGGAAGGTGGGAAAAGTTCAAAAGTTGCCGGGTTCTTGTTTTTTTTTTTTTTTTTTTCCGAGCATTATATCTAAAAGTATAGTGAAAAGGATGTTGGATTTGGAGTCAGAGGATCTAGATTTGAGTTCTGACTGACATTACTGCCCAAGTGACATTGAACAAGTCAATGTCTTTAAGTTTCATTTTTATGAACTATAAAACGAAGGCATTGGGCATAATAGTTTTCATGGTCCTTGACAGTCATTGGGATTTATGTCTACTGAAGATATTCCACAAAAGTGAATCCTTATTAAAGATGAGGAAATGACCACGTCAATAACTGTGGATTAATACTACTATGGTACATACTATTATAGATTGTAAGCTTCTTGAGGACAAGAATCATTTCTTTCTATAACCCAATAGTTAATTCATCTTGAAAAATATGTCAACCAAGTTAGACCTTAAAGATAGGGAATGATTTTAATAGGTGAGTATGAAGAAGGCTTGGAAAATGATATGATCAGACAGATGATCATGCCTCATTTATAGTTTAAGAAATAGAGATCCAGTGAGGTTTAGTTACTTACATAGGATAATTATATAAGCACTAAATTATAGTCAGTATTCAAAACAGTATTTTGCAATTTTAAATTCAAAAATCTTTTCATTTTATCAACAAGTTGATTGTTCGGTTCTAGTAGAACAATCAGGTAGAGATGTCCATGGTACAATAAGAAATGGAATTCAAATGGAGGTAGAAGAGTGTTGCTAGAAATGCTTCTATATATTTAGAAGTTAGATGCATAGAAAAGATTAATAATTGAGGCCTAGAGAGTAGAGTAGATGAGATCTGAGAGAGAGAGAGAGAGAGAGACAGAGAGACAGAGAGACAGAGAGAGACAGAGAGACAGAGACAGAAAGAGAAAGAGAGAGTAGAGTGAGACAAAATTGCCAGTCAAAAAGAGAGTAGAGACACATTAGAGATTTTCTAGTCAAGGAATGTCACAAGAAATGGTTTAAGCAATGCAAGAATAATACAGTCAGAGCCATATTCTACGAAGGTTAATTTGCTGGCAAAGTGGTGAATAGATTGGAGAAGAAGAGAAAAAAGAAGATCCTGGCATAGAGAGATGGATTAAGGAGCAAATATCATAGTCCAGAATAGAAATAAGGTTCTGAATTAGATGAAGCCACAATAAAACATTCCATCCTAACTAAATATATGTATATATGTGAATATATATGCTTATAAGAGAAACATATATGTAAATAGATACTCATGTATGTATAGCTGTACATACATTTGAAATTTTACATGAAATATACAATATCACTCAAGTGTCTAATTTTTAACTTAAGTCCTACTTTATTGGTTCATTGTGTTATGAAGGTATCTTATACAACTATTATGTAATGCTAATCATTTAATCACTGCTTGCCTCAGTTCTCCAACTGTAAAATGGGGCAATCATAACACCTCTCAGGGTAATTTGAAGAATAAAATTAAATATTTGTAAAATATGTTATATCTTAAAGTATTATATAAATTATTGTTACTATTGGAGAAGTTCTTCACCAGTTTGCTATATCAACAAAGTAATAGGTATGATATATTTATATATGTATAAATGTATTTACATACATGTATTTTCGTAGCCCTGAATAAAATGAGAATATATTATTAGTAGGAATAAAATGTATAATGCATACAATGTATTTCATTGATCCAAATAGAGATCATTCCTTTTTCTCAAGTAGACTTATAGAAAATATAGTGAAACCACTATGAATTAAAAATATACATATAAAAGTGGAATGTACAAGACAGAATGGAGTAGTAAATAAATATGAGAAGTAAAGGGAGGTAATGAATATAGGACTAACCATGAATCAGACAAGCCTGAGTTCAGGCACTGTCTCTGATACATGCATATTATGTGACCCTGTCATTGAGATTCTCAATGTTGTTGCTCAGTCGTTTTAGTCATGTCCAACTCTTGGTTACCCCTTTTGAGGTTTTGTTGGCAAAGATACTGGAGTGGTTTGTTATTTCCTTCTCATGGTAATTTTATAGATGAGGAAAATGAGGCAAACATGGTTATTGACTTGCCTAGGGTCATATAGCTAGTAAGTGTTTATAGCTAGATTTTATTTTTTTAAAGTTTTTTTGTAAGGCAATGGGGTTAAGTGGCTTGCCCAAGGCCACACAGATAGGTAATTATTAAGTTTCTGAGGCTGGATTTGAACTCAGGTACTCCTGACTCCAGGGTCAGTGCTCTATCCACTGTGCCACCTACCCGACCCTATAGCCAGATTTTAACGCTGGAAGATAAGCCTTCCTGACTTTAGACCACTGTACCACCTAACTGCCCTTAGATTCTCAATACTTCCTAATACTCTACATCTATAAATTGCAAATCAAGTGCCAATCAACACTTGGAGAGGAAGTTTCTTCACTTAAGTGGTGCAATGCAATATAGTTTGTCATTAAATACAAGTAATTATGATATGATCATTTTGAAAGAAAATGAGAGTCAGAGACAGGAAAACATTAATTGTAACTGTACTGAAGTTTTATACAGGACCTGTTTGAAGAAAAATCAGAACCAATATTTGGGCCAACCCAGAATATTATATTGATTATAATTTCAAACCCATGCTATTAAGAAATTCTTATACTATTCTGGGCTATGAAAATATCAAAACATTTGGTTAATGAACAAGTTTCCATCTAAAAAATAAAAAAGCAGCCTAGATCCTGAGCCCAGGGATTATTCACAGCCTAATTAGATCAAATAGAAAGTAGAACTATCAGCGAAATGAGGGCACAATGTATAAAGACAGAATTCTTCTTCAGAAACCTAGTTGTATAATGTAAATTCTGAGTAAATTGGGGACACTGGGTTATGTATCACAGAGTGCAGAGGCTCTATCTATGTGTCAACCATTTTTTCTCCATGTTGAAACAATTACTAAGTGATGTTGGCAAAATCAGATGTATTGATTGCCCCATATACAATTATTTCTATAACCCTATAATGATCTTCTTCAAGAATGAAGACAATCATGTCTTCAAGAATGAAGAAGAAAACAACAGTCCCACATATTCTGTTAATGAAGCTTAACAAATCAGGGGAAAACCAGTGACATAGGTGGAAAAGCAAGAGTCATTAGGAACAACTTGTACCTCCACATCCTATTCAATCTGAAGCCCTGGGAAAGGCAATTCAGTGCTCAGAACTGAAGTTTTCTCATCTATAAGACATGACAATATATAGCTATAAGAGAAATGACAATACTAGTCCTGCCCTCCTAACTGAGTGTTTGTTAAGACTTGGAAAGTGCCATGCATAATAATTTCTTGAATTTGGAACCAGATCCATGATTTCATTGTTACAGTAGATATTCCCAGTAAGGAAATTGTCTCTAGCAATTCGGCTCTGTAGTTTATGGTATTACAGAGTTGCCTAGGGATATGAAAGATGAGATAACTTATTTAGGGTCATACAGAGAGCATCTATCAGAGGTGAAGCTTGAAGCTTGAATATCTGGTGACTCTAAAAAGCAAATAAAAAACTTTCTACCCACCAAATCCCACTTTTTTCACATGTATAATACCACCCTCATCATTATTGTGCAAGTCAAGGATGCACAAGATCCAACACATACACACATCATATGCCACCTCCAAAGACCATCTGTATCTGGGAAAAAATATGGATCCTTGCTGGCATGGATCTAAAGAAGATTACTCAATCTGGAAGAGAAGCAAGAAAGTTAGATTAGTTTTAGAGATCATGAATTCTTTTAACTTCACCCCTCAAATATTTAAACCTCATTCTATGAGTCAATGTATGGGCTTCAGGTAGGATATGACAGTTGAACTGAACCTTAAAAGATATGCAGACTTTAGATAGGTAGAGAGAGGTAATGAAGGGGTTCCTTGCGCAAATTAAAAATGAGATTAGGGTAAAGGTGGGGAAAAAAATAAGGACATACATACACTCTTGTATATTCAGGAGACAGTGAGAAAGTCAGTCTAATTCAAAGATTTGAGAAATAGTTTGGATTAGTAGATTGGGGCTAGACTGAACAACTTTGAATTTCAGACTTATACTTTATCCTATAGAATATATACAAATATACAAGGTCTGTTTTTTTAATATATATTTTTTATTTTTTCAATTGAGATTTTATTTTTTCAAATATATGTTATGAAAGTTTTTCAACATTCATCCACATTCATAGGCATATTTTTTAGTTACATAATTTCTTTCACCCTCCCTTCCCACCTTTCCTGTTAGTGGCAAACAGTCAGGTGAATATTGTACATACGCATTTGTGTTTAAATTGTTTATTAGATTAGTTGTATTCAGCATAAGAAATTAGGATTAAAGGAAAAGAAAGAAAACAATGAGACAGGAAATCAATCCATCAGAGAAATTTTAAAAAAGTGAATGTAGTTATGTACAACATCTTAAAGCCAAGACCACCCATTGCGTTTTGGACCATTGCTAGTCTTCTTTACCTTTGTCCTGCCACTGGACTTCTACAAGATAGAGTGTGGTTGAGGACTGTATAGCTCTACCTCTCTTAAATTCAATTTACGAGCAAGTACAGACATCATTCTTGTGATGTCATTGGTCCTCTTTGAGAACAAAGGACAATCACCACCATCAAAAACAACTTGCAATGCTCAAGTCTTGATTTTTTTTTCTTCCCTCTTCTTATCCCCCGACCGATCCCTTTCTTGTACCTAGGGTCTGCAGGAGTAATGTTAACTAAATTGAAGTCTCCATGAAATTATAGGACTTCTGGTCAAGATTCATTTAGTTTAGCAAGGAAGACAATAGAGGTTTTTAATTGAGATAGGGGTAAGGAGCAGGGGTGCATAGGATATTGAGATAATAATTGTTTTAGTAAGATGAGTAGGAAAGTACAAGCCTAGAAGAATGATTATACTAATGAAGGAATTGGGAAAATTAGAGTCATCTGATGGGGTGAATATTAATTTGGTTTTAGTTATATTAGGTTTGAGGTGATAATGAAACAGCCAAGAGGATTTAATAAACTGAGAAATGGGGGAGGAAACTATCAGATGAGAATTGAGAAGTAGGTTAGGGAGATAGAGGTTTTGAATCATCAACATATAGGTTAAAGAAAAAAATGGTAAAATTACAAGTGAGGCAATACTTATTGAATGAAAGACAATGCGAACTAAAGAAAAAAATTAGTTGGAAAGAAAAAACAGATGTGTATGTGTATGTTTATAACTTTATTTGTCACTCCGTTACTGCCAGTGACACAAGCACAGACCCAGAGAAAAAATGATAAATTGCATACACCATCCTTACTTTTTTTTATTAAAGAAATAGAGGAAAGCTTCAGGAATGGTACATATGCTGATCAATAGGTTGATTAGTTTTGTTGAACTGTTTCTGTTTTTTAATCTTTGTTAGAGGAAATGTTTGTTGATTACCTCACCTTAAGAAAGTAATTGGAAAATGTTAATAATGTAGATTAAATTTAAAAAACTGTATCCTGTGTACATTTTGTCCCAGAGAAATCTGTTGTTAAGCATTTATGAATACATCCCTAAAAAGGAGAGCATTCTAGGCATGAGGTCAACTCAAAAGGCAAAGGAGAGAGTAGGGAGATGAGCATGGGAACAAGTATCAATTAAGTGCTTACTATTTGTCAGATAGAGAACCATGTAGATTTCAAATCCGGCCTCAGATACTAACTGTATGACCCTGGACAAGTCACTTGATCCTCTTTGCCTCAGTTATCTCATCTGTAAAAATGAGCTAGAAAAAGAAATGGCAAATTGCTCCATTACCTTTGCCAAGAAAACATCAAATGGGATCTCAGAGAGTCAAACTTGACAGAAATGACTAACAACAACATACATCGGTACTTTACCCAATATTACAATATTCAACATTCAGATACTATCTGATCCACACAATAACCCTGGAAAACAAAATATTATTATTCTCATTTTACAATTAAGTAACCTGATACAGTCAAAGATTAAGTGACTGCTCAGGATCACACAGCTAATAAGTTGAGGCTGGATTTGAACTCAAATCTTCATGACTATGAGACCAGCACTCTAGCACTGTACTATCTAGGATAGACTATCAATAAACTGTGTATCTTTCAGACAGAAAATTCAGTGTAGCTGTATCTTAGAGAGGAATAAAGTGAAAGAAGATTGACATTGTCAAAAAGGTGGCATTGTGAAGGGTGTCAAAAAACAAAATTTTACCTTGGAGGTAATAAGAAGCCACTGGAGCTCATCGAATAGGAAGTCACATGGTCAGACTTATACTTTTAAAAAATAGAGGTGATAATCAAAACCATGAATACTAATTCAAATATAAAAAGACTTCTACAGAGAGAAAAGAAGAAAGCCCAGAACAATACCTTGGGGGGGTACCCACAGTTGGAGAGCTTAAATGGAGAACTAGCAAAGAAGTTTGCAGGTTATAAAACTTTTCGAGCAGGGAGTGTTAATGTCAAACCTACATTTTAGGAATGTTCATTTGAATACTGTATGGAAAATGGATTAGAGGAAGGAAAGACTGGATTATTGAAGGACCAATCAGAAAGTTATTGATACAGATAAGAGGAGAGGAGAGTCTGGACTATAGTAACCATGGAGACAAATGGAGACAAATGTAAGAGATACCACTGAGGTAGCTGTTATAAGTTTTTCCTATAAATATCTAGGGTTCCAAGGTAGCTCTCTGTAAATGCCCTCCCTGTATGAGTTACAGAATATACTAGCCAATTAGTATATACTTAATATATCAATATAATAGATACTGTATAGTCCACATATACAATCAACTATTGATTCCTTTTTAGAAAACAACTCAGCTATTCGCCCAGAATTTGGTATTAAACAATCCTTCCTGTAGGAACTATAGACTACTTAGGAATATTCAATATGAGACCCTTTGGACCCATTATGTTGCTGTGATATGACTGAATATTTCATATTTTCTTTTTCTTTCTTTTCTTTCTTTTCTATCTTACTGAACTGACTGGTACAAGGCAAGCTTTTTGGAAAAGGCAGTATTTGAGTTACATTTTAAAGTATGGGTAGGAAGACAACTGGTAAAGAGGAAAGCTAATGATATCTCAGCCTCAGAATGCTACATGGGCAAAGGTAAAAACAAATGGAAAGTATAGAGTATATTAAAGGGATAACAGATTTACTAAATTTTCCTGAAATGTAGTATACATGAAATTGAGTTATTTTCACATGTATGTGGAAAAGTAGGTCAGCCCTAAACTGTAGAGAGCTTTGCCAAGAGTTTACAGTTTAAATCAGAGTCACTGATTATTCTAACCCAGTGTCATAATTAGGTCTATCTTTATATAGAGCAGTTAGGTGGTTCCTCATCTATGAAATAAGCTAGAGAAGGAAATGACTGACAACTCATATATCTTTGCCAAACCTCAAAAGGACATCATAAAGAGTCAAACACAACTAATATGATTCAACAACAACATGGCTATTATGTAAAATTAGTTTTGCAGTGGTATCCTATTAAAAAAGTAGAATCCTAATATATATATATATATATATATATATAATGTATATATCTATATCTATATCTATATCTACATCTTCATAATAAATAAAAAGAAGAGATACTATGAAGAAGAAATTTACAGACCTTTGTAAGGGATTGACTATAGAAGCAAAGAAAAGACTAAAAGATAGGATAAGCTTGTAAATGGGACTGACAAAAATAAATCATCACAATTGACCCTCTCTATAATCCTATGAGCTCAGGCTGTTTACATTTAAGGAAACTAAAGCTTGGAGAAGTAAAAATGGTTTTCTCAAAATGAACTTATACAAAGATTTTCCAACTCCAAAAACAGTGTTCTTTCTACCTCAGTAAAGGATGGTTATCAGAATACCATCTCTTCATGCTGATGACTCTCAAATTGCCTTATCCTTCCCTAACCTCTCTGCTGACTCCATTCTAGCATATATAACTGCCAACTGGACATATAGAACTGGATGTACAAAAAATAGTTTAAACTAACTATGTCAAAAATTGAACTTCTCATCTTTTCCCCAAAACTCTTTCCCTTTCCAAATTTCCCTGTTATTGTTGAGAGCACCACCATCCTTCCAGGCTCATGATTTATATGTCATCCTCAATTCCTCACCTTATTTTTACCTCCCATATACAATCTCTTGCTAAGACCTATCAATTTTATCTTTGTAAATTCCTCTCTCTCCTCTGACATTGTTACCACTCGGTGAAAACCTTCATCACCTCATATCTGGACTCATGAAATACCTTGCTGGTTAATCTGCCTGCCACAAGTCTCTCCCCACCCAATTCTATCCACCAATCAGCTGTCAAAGTAATCTTCCTAACAAAGAGATTTGATCATGTCACCCCTCCATACTCAATAAATTCCAGTGGCACCCTCTCACCTCCAGAATCAAATATAAAATCCTCTATTTGTCATTCAAAGTATTTCATAATCTACCCTTCTTACCATCACTATTCTTATCTTTCTACTCTTCTTATTACACACACTCTCCCAAATTCTCTTTGATCCAGTGACTAGACTCCTTGCTCTTCCGTGAAGAAGGTTTTCCATATCTGTGCATTTTCACTGGCTATTCTCCAGCCACAGAATAGTCTCCCTCCTTATCTCTATCACTTAATTTCCCTGACTTCTTTCAAGTCTCAGCTAAAATGTCTTGATAGGTGGATAGATAGATAGATAGATGGATAGATAGAAAGGTTGGTAGGTAGGCAGCTCTCATTATATATATATATATATATATGTATATATATATATATATATACCCACACACATATATACATATACAAATATCTGCACACAAAACTCAAACATATACTTGCATATAAATATATATTCCTATAAATATATACATTGCATATACATATATATGCATTTATGTTTGTATAAACAAGGTTGCTTCCCACACAACGTGGGAAATTCATTGTCTGACTAGGTGGGAAGCAAAAGAAACATCTCTAATTTCTTTCCCACCCCATCTCTTCTTCAAGGGAGATTTTAATCCTTCCAGAAGGGAAAGAAGGAGATTGGGGCCAAAAACTAGGTCACTGCTCTACTGAGAGAGGGAGAGAGAGAGAGAGAGAGAAGCTACTGAACTAGAATTATGTCCATCTTCTCTCCTAATATCTAGGGGATATGATTTTCTGGTTCAAGTTAAATCTCTGATTTCTGATTGATATTTCCAATATCAATGGAGAAAGTTTTATATTCAAGGCTTAACTTCCTTTCCACTAAATACTTGTTTCACAAAGAAACACATACATAACAGATATCAAGTAATAGTAAAACAAAAATCAGAAAAAGTATATATAGCTTACCAAACAATACATAAGAAATTTTCCCATTTCCCAATGTGAAATATCTTGGTTCAAGAAAGAGGGCGAGGGCGAGGGCGAGGGCAAAGGCGAGGGCGAGGGCGAGGGCGAGGGCGAGGGCGAGGGAGAGGGAGAGGGAGAGGGAGAGGGCGAGGGAGAGGGAGAGGGAGAGGGAGAGGGAGAGGGAGAGGGAGAGGGAGAGGGAGAGGGAGAGGGAGAGGGAGAGAGGGAGAGATCCAGGTCTAAGGGGAAATTCCCCAAAATCTCTAGTGTAGCAACTGAAGATAAGGTCATTATGCTAATTCCTCTAATTTCTACTTCTTCCCAGAGTCTTATTCTCCCTTCAACAAACTGACCTGAGGCTGGTATCGTTTATCTTCTTTCTGGAAGCTGGAAGCCAGAAGTGCTTGAAGTGAAGCCAAGGAGAAATTGAAATGACTCAAATAAAGTCTAAAGGGACTTGAAGAGACTGAAGAAACTGAAACCTCTCTTCTGCTAACCCCAACTCTTCTGAGGAGAGAATGCCGTACCATTGGGCTTTGGGACACAAGTTACACATACACCCATGCAGGCATACATGCAAAATCACACACACACACACACACACACACACACACACACACACACACACACATATATATATATTACATAATGTATATATATATATATATTAAAATATATATTTAATTTGTTTATATAGAACTATTTGCATGTTTTCTCCATTAGATTGTGACCTCCTTGAAAACATGAACTCAATTTTTCTATCTCCAAAACTTAGCATAATTGCCCAACACATAGTGGATATTAAATAAATGTTTATTGCCTGACTAAATGTCTTGTTCAAAACAGATGGGGACTATCAGTGAGTCTAATTAAGGTGGCCCCTTTCATTCATTGTCCTTACAGAGGCAAATTAGACTGTCATAAAAGTTTCTAGGTAGTTTCACATAAGGGAATTCTCCCAACAGGTTCATTCCAACACTTGCATATGTTGCTTAAGACATCAGATAATGTTCACTATTAAAGCTAGAACTGAGAGAGAATCTGTTTATTCTTCCATATAAAATCTCTCATAAATTTTGCAATCTCTAGCAGTTCATGAACAAAAGGACATTGCTAGGTTCTCAGTTCCCTTAAATGAAGCTACAGGAAAGAGATTTACCTGAGCAAAAAATATAAATAATAGTGACTTTTGAACAATTTAAAGTATCTTTGTTCCCAACCAAGCTTCAGGCACAGCTGGTGATTTTGCATGTCAGCCCCTAATTGTGGCTCTAGCAGAGGGTCTCTTCCCACTATTCCTGAAACATCAAAGAACACAGAAGAATAACCTGATAAGAGGGAAATAAAAGGGGAAACATTTACTGTGGATAAATACAGAGTTCTCTTGTCCCAACTCTAAGCCCACTTGGGATTTTTAGAAAAAAATTTAGTAAAGTCAGAAAGGCAGCTCTTCTCTTGCCAGGGTACTCTAAGAAGGCTATTGCAAAGATTTCTCCAATTCTCTCCTTGTCTCCAGCTCCATCCCACATATTTTTTTTCAG
Source organism: Macrotis lagotis (assembly GCF_037893015.1). Lineage (NCBI taxonomy): Eukaryota > Metazoa > Chordata > Mammalia > Peramelemorphia > Peramelidae > Macrotis > Macrotis lagotis. The sequence continues at coordinate 226,512,360 of NC_133663.1, read as the reverse complement.
ACTGGGTATAATCTAAAATGTTCCTGGTAGTCTGAGGATGACCTACAAGAGACTCCTTCAATTTAACTTGGGCAGACAGCACAGTGGATAGAGGTTTGGGCCCACGCTCAGGAAAAATATGAGTTCAAATCCAACCTCAGACACTTACTAGTTAAGTGACTCTGCACAAGTCACTTAAGCTCCATCTACCTTGGTTTCCTACTTCACAAAGTTATGAGGATCAATTGATACAGTACTTATAGAGTGCCTGGCTCATAGTAGGTATATAAATACTTATTCCTTTCTTAGTCTCTTATCTCCATCTTTCCAATGATCAGTTATAGCAGAAAAAAATCTCTTCTACATTTCTATATATGATTTGCTAATTTGTCTGCTTAGAGGAAAAGCTCATCTGAATAAAAGGGTACAGTAAGTAGAATACAAATTAGATCCCCTTCGTGCCTTCTGTCCAGTCAGATCTCTATTTTTCCAGTCCCAATAGATCAAACCACTACAAGCAGGCAAGGCTAACCCCACCCATATCTCTCAGCAGTTCATGTTGCATAGAATTCCATTAATAGAATCCAACAGTGGTCGCTACCATAAATGTATCTAACCTTTTGTTGACTGTCATTTTTTTATATAAAATCTCCCACAAATTCTGTAGTGTTTCCTACTCTATAGGGGTACAAGATTTGACCTGGGGACGGACTACCCAGAGAGCAGCTGATTATGGGCAGTAAATACAATTCAAACTTGAATTACCTCTACTGTCAAGTAAATGAGAAAAGCCACAAGATAAGAAGGCATGCTTTCCAATTATGCCCTCCTGATCAGCAGCTTTCACCTGTTTACCTTCATTGCACAAGATCAGGACTCAATTTAGATGGGTAGATCTGTTTGCTCTTCTTCCTGGGTCAGTATTTGTATCTCTTACCAATAATAAGGCAGGTAATAAGGAAGCTCTCACTTCCTGCTGAGTGGGACATTTCCTCTTAAGAGTTAATATTCCTAATGAAGTCTTCTCAGGGTTGAAAATCATTAAAACAAAGACAGATTATTACTCATAAACTATTCTTAGAAGAAAGAGGTAGAGAGACCTTGCATTCCACGCCAGGCACCCTCCAGATTCTGTTCGGTGGGGGGGGGGTAGTGGACTATTTTCAGAGAGACCTTGTATTTTTAGTTAGTCACCTATTTGATGATAAAACTATCCTAACTAGGAGAACAGCAGACTGTTCCCATGAGAAAAACTTGCATTCCAACAAAGCTCAGAAGACTGCTCTTGTTTGATGTTAAGTAGACTGTTACTTCAACAAGATAGTTATAATCCTTAAGGTTATTCTCACCATCTGGATGGTGAGGTAATATTTTATGAAAACCTTTCATTCTTTTCTTTGTTGCTGGGGTAGATTTTCACAAGTAAAATGTAACTCTGAAGACTAACCAATGAGTCAACAGAAAGGGACAATAGGGAGGAGGAGGGGCCATATAATTACGCCATATAATTTTGCTTGATTGTCAATTTGAGGCAGCTCCTTGATCTTCACTACCTTTGTGAGACTTGGGGGTGCCCTTTTCTCAAGAAAAGCCAAAATAAACTTTCTTTTTTTTGTTCAGAGTAGTCTCTATTTTTTTAAATGTGTAGAGTAGCTACGTAGAGTTATCAGCTTCACTCCCTCCTCCAAAATCATCAGAATCCAGTCGCAATAACTGGTGATGGCCTTCTCTCAAAAAAAGGAACAAGATTAAGGATAGGAAAAGGCATTCTGCAGAAAGTTGGACTTTTACTCACTCTTGAAAACTGAGAAACAGAGATGAGAAGGGAGAATAATCCAAACATAGTTACCAACAAGTAAAAATTAGAGATTTAGCATCATGTGAGAAGAGCATCAAGATGACCAGTGTCCAAGGAGGCCAGGGTTCTGGGACTGCAGTGTCTAGGGAAGGGAATAAGGTGTAAAAAGATTGGAAAGGGAGAAAGGGGACAAGTTTTGAAGGGTTTTAAAAGACAAACCATTTTTTTTAGGTTTTTGCAAGGCAAACAGGGTTAAGTGGCTTGCCCAAGGTCACACAACTAGGTAATTATTAAGTGTCTGAGGTCAGATTTGAACTCAGGTACTCCTGACTCCAAGGCCAGTGCTCTATCCACTGCACCACACCTAACTGCCCCAAAGACAAACCATTTCTAAGCTGTTCTATGGGAAGCCTGGTGCAGTAAGTTGTAACTAGTGTCAACTTATAATCAATCTGAAACAGATGCTATTTTTAAACTGCAAGCAATTATCCCAGGTGAAAGAATTCAATTTGTCTTTTTTTCTTCCAACTGTAATGAGACAAATGATTTATTGCACAGTAAATCTGAAAACACAAGCTCTTTAGGAAAAGATAACATGTTATTATAATAATAGCTGCCATTTGTTTAGTGCTTTGAGATTTGTAGAGTACTTTATTCATATCATAATACTTGTGTCACAATAACCCCATGAAAACATAATTTTATTATATTATTATTATTATTACCATTTTACAGAGGAAGAGGTTGAGGTTCAGAAGAGGAAAAAGAATATCTGACTTCTTCTTCCCTAGTGTTCCTTTCTCCCTGCATTGACACAAGTCCACATCATCTATCCAATAGCCTTCTTACTGGTTTTCCTACCTCAAGTCTCTTCCTTTTCCAATCCATCCTATATTCAACTGTAAAAATAATTATTGAATGGTAAATTTGTGAATGAATAAATTTAAAAAAAGAATTGACTAAGTGCTAATTTGAGTCAACATTTTGTTAAGTGATGGGGATACATCTAGGAAAATCAAGATAAGGGTCTGCTTTCAAAACATTCACTCTCTAATTGGGGAGATACACATGGAAGATACTTTAACTTTGGGAAAGTTAAAAAAAAACCCAAATAATAAGAGTGGTTTCATTGGGGTAGATGGCAAAGTTTCTCTTAGATTTCATCAGCAGATCAGGTGTTAGTATCTCAGAATCTAGAAAGCAGATAGTAAAAGCCTGGTCAAGACACCACCCTTAGTTGTCACTGGCCCTCTTCAAGAATGAAGGAGGAACAATAGTAAAGCCTAGTTGTTCTGTCTCACCAAAATGATCATAATTGATGACTCCTAGTTTAAATAAATAATAGGAATGAGCATGTCACTTTTCTTAATCAGCTAACTTAGGTGGGGGTAACACACAACAGACAGGGTTTGTAGGAGAGGGGTTGGGTTCAATATTGGAATGAAATGAGACATTGATAGATCAATCAATAGTTAGCAAAAGAAGCTTGCTTAGCCAGAGCATGGAAAGGATATAAAACAAGGGTATGGCAGCTAGCTTAGATAGATATGTGCATCCTTACTTCCCTTAAGAAATGTGTCTGGTTAATAGAGCCATGATCTTGATATATCCAAGTCTGAAGGACCTGGACTTCATATTGGCCAGCCATTGTATGCCCATAAGTAAGCAAGAAACCATATCATTAGGTCCAAGAAGGCTACTTCCATGTCTACTAGGTCATATAAAAAAGCAACACAGCTTGAGCCTTAGGTCTCTGGGCCAATTAAATCTTGGGGACTACTCTGGTTTTTTTTTTAGGTTTTTGCAAGGCAAATGGGGTTAAGTGGCTTGCCCAAGGCAAAACAGCTAGGTAATTATTAAGTGTCTGAGACCGGATTTGAACCCAGGTACTCCTGAATCCAAGGCCGGTGCTTTATCCACTACGCCACCTAGCCGCCCCTCTCTTGTCTTTTAAGGTAAAAACTAACCCAACCTATATAGAGCTGTAGCAAGTGGGAAGCCTAGAGAATTCTACCAGATATTGATTCTATCACAGCCCATCCCTTGGTAGCAAGGTATTAAAGGTCTTAAAGAGCACTTTCTACCATTTAAATGATGTTGGTGCTATTATCGAACAATAATCTTGCTGTTGTGAGAGGCCTAGCACAGATCATGTTGTGGAAAAAAAGGGAGGGAGGAACCAACAAAATAAAAAGATAAAAACAAAACAAAAATTACCATCACCTGAACAAATGATCAAATATGGAAGAGAAAAACAAAATTCCTCCTCCTTCACACTTTGAAGGGAAACAAGTTCTCAGTCACAAACATCTGCTCCATGTGGAGAGTGATATACCACATCACCTACTGAGGTTCATAGAGGGGATCCTAACAATGAGAAAGGAAGCAAATAGAATTTCAAAACTTGCAGCATAGAAAAATGCCTCTGATAAAATTACTTATTCTTCATCAAGGCCCAAAGTAATCTGTTGTAAGATAGCCAAGAAGTCATTTATCACATGTAACCTGTCCCATTGCCAGTATTTAGAGCAAGACCTGACCTATATCAATTTCAGGACCCCACTGGCAGCGGAGGCAATTCCTCTTTTCTGAGAGGCCTATTATGGAGTTAATACCAAATTTCTACCCCGAGGCATTTAATGAGAGTCTCTCACCTTATTTCCCAGGGTATTGGATAAGAACTCCCTCTTACCTTCATCTGAAAAAACTAAGGCTAGGGGCGTCTAGGTGGCGTAGTGGATAAAGCACCGGCCTTGGAGTCAGGAGTACCTGGGTTCAAATCCGGTCTCAGACACTTAATAACTACCTAGCTGTGTGACCTTGGGCAAGCCACTTATCCCCATTTGCCTTGCAAAAAAACCTAAAAAAAAAACTAAGGCTAACCACCAAGGCAACCAGTGGATTCCAAATACACAGTTACATGGCAACAGGTTCACTTTATCTGTACTATCATATAGCAAAGCTCCCAAGTCCTTTCTGTCTGAAACAACTGAGAAGGATGGATACATTGCAAGTGATTCCCTAGAGTATGAAGAGCCCTCTGAAGTGGCAGAGACTGCATGGTCTTTGCAGTTATTTGCCAAGAAAGGAATAAGGCAGGACCAGAGAGGGTCAATTAGAATTATGTGCAAAAGTAATATGTCTTTAACAGTTAGATCTGCAAAAGTAATATGTCTTTAACAGTTAGATCTTCCTAGAGGTTATTTCTGAGGAATTGCTGGAACAGAAAGCCCTCTCCTTTCTACAGTGGAAATGATTGCTCACAGATGTTAGATTGTGTGCTCTTTTTGCCTTTCTTTGTATTCAGAGAACTTTATTAACTGACTGATGTTGCATCTGGGAAATAGGATATCTAACCTTAGTAATCAGTGGAATGATTATAAACCTATATACTAGCAGGGACAAACCATTCATCCTGAAGTGGAACGTGAAGGTCAATTTACTTGTTGAAGACAAGTTTAAGACCATGTGAATTAAATGAGAATTCTGATTGACATAAGGAGCCCATTTGGGCAAGAGTGGCTGCTGCATAATTAGGGGGATCCAACAGCACAAAATGTCATCATGGCTCTGAGGCTGAGACTGAGAACACTTTTTCCTATGAATACAGCTTAAAGGTGCAACCATTATATAAGGGAAACTGTATTTGCTATTCAGATAAATACTAGACAATTTTATCAAATATTAGCTAAAAGTTAATTGTGCCTTCTGGCTAAGAGTTGATATAAAACACTCCAGTGGGACTTATGGATAATAGGATATGCTAAACCCATAGCATATCCATAGAGTTCAAGGTGGCAGCTGTTCTCTGGGAATCTAACCGGCAAGTGAGAATACAATTGCGGGGATATTCTATGGGGGATGCTTTTGATTGCTGTTGTTGTTTAGACATTTTCAGTCATGTTCAACTCTTGGTGACCTCATTTGGGGGGTTTCTTGGAAAACATGCTGGAATAGTTTGCCATTTCCTTCTCCAGCTCATCTTACAGATGAGAAAACTGAGGCAACATAACTAGTGATTGAATTTGAACTCAGGTATTCGTGACTCCGCTCCTAGCACTCTATTCACTGCATCACCTAGCAACCCCAAAGTGGAGATGCTACACTTGAAATAATTAGTAGTGAATCTATCTGGTATTATATGAAGTCAGTTCTAAGAAGCATCTAAGAAAAAATACCATGTAAATTGTCTATCATTTTTCCTCTACATTCACATAAAAGAGAGAGAGGTAGAGGACTCTATTTCTCTCTAAAATTATTCAACATAGGGGGCAGCTAGGTGGCATAGGGGATAAAGCACCGGCCTTGGAGTCAGGAGTACCTGGGTTCAAATCTGGTCTCAGACACTTAATAAGTACCTAGCTGTGTGGCCTTGGGCAAGCCACTTAATCCCATCTGCCTTGCAAATAAAAACCTAAAAAAAAATTATTCAACATAGAATTTGATTGGAATAAGAGATCTTCAGAATCATTTAGTCCAACCTCCTACCCAAGACAAAAATCTTTTCTACAACATTCTTAACAGGGGCACATCAATACACCACTTAAGCATTTACAGGGACAAAGTGTATGAGATGGCCCTTCCATTTCTGGATTGTTTTATATTTGGAAAGTTCTTCCTTGTCTTAAGGTGAAATCTCCACCTCTGCAACTTCTGTGGATTGGTTCTATTTCTGCCTCAGAGAGATTCAGAAGTCTGATTTTCCTCCCATATGATACCTAACTACTTTGTAAAGTGGCTCATTCTATTTGGGGTAACTCTAATTATTGTACATTTCTTTCTTATATTTAAGATCTCTTCCCGGAAATTCAATCCAATAGATCTAATTCTACCTTATTGAATAACACAAAATAAAGCTTATAATTCTTTCTAATAAAGTTATTTAAAGATTTTAAAAGCAAGTATGACATCCCTTCTAAATCTTGGACCTCTGAAAAACCTCTCTGAGCTTCACTTTCCTCATCTATGACATAAGGATAATATGTATCTAGCTGATTTCACGAAAATGTTAGGAGGATCAAATGAGATCATGTATATAAAGGGCTTTGTAAACTCTAAAACACTAAACAAATGTCAGCTAGTATAACCATGGTAGTTTTACTAGTCTTATAATTTTAATCTGTTCTTCATATAATATGATTTAGAATCCCTTCTTATTTTATTAGTCCCCTTCTGAACACAATCGAATATTATGCCCCAAGGAAGCAAGTTACTTTTCAGAGACAGGGAGTAGACTCACTTGCTAAGTAAGGTACATCTCCTCTTATGATGAATCTGAGATGCATTTTCTCCTTACCCTGGAAACACATTTGGTGTGATCTATATCCAGGTTCCTGAGCAAGACAAACTCATAAACTCACATAGGCAAGAAAAACACACAAAAGCATATGACAAGTGTTTCTACCTTTCCCAAAGTACTAGCATTCACACATTAGTAAAATGCAGAGAAAACAGAAAAAAATAGTAATTTTTCCAGAACACAGACATTGTATTGATGCAGCTATCTATGAGTCTCATATAGCATTTGCCTGACATTCTTCCTACATGATTCTCTCCAATTTGCTAAAATTAAATGGCTTTTAGTTCAGACCAACACTGTCCTCTAGTATTTTTTTTGCTTAAATATTCTCCTTCTTATAGTTCTGATCTGGGTGGAAACTATCAAGGGTTTTTCCTTGTATGGTAAGAGAAGCGCTTATTTAACATGGGCTGGGTTGGTTTCCCCTTATATGAACAAGGAAGCTGCTCTTGGAATGTAGGTAGAATGGGGAAATTGTTTTTCTTGTTGAAGTTTGTCTTTCATTTTTGAAGGGGATCAGTGACATCACAGTAAATATCTCAACATGCATGAATTGGATTTAAGTGAGGCAGAGTTATGGAAAGTCTGAAATCAGCCTCATTCTTTTTTCTAGAGTTTTCAAAGACCAGTGGCAAGATAGAAGTCCTGGATGCAATACCCTGGATGCAGTGTGTGACCTTGTCATCTGTAATGTCTGACCAAGCTCTAAGTTCTGTGCCTGTTTCAGTCACCTTCATGGCAACTGGAAAAATAATTGTTCTCATCTACCATTCTGCCCGGCGAAATCTTCACATGCTTGGGGTAGAATCCCCCTGACTCACCTATAGGTTTGAGGCCAGTTACCCTCAATCGGGTTTAGCACATCTGCTGAGACAATGGTGACTCCAGTGAGCATGCTATAACTACTCTCACCTGTGTTGAAACAGTTCTTGAACCTTTGATGTGGCATTCTAGTCACATTAAAAAAAAAACCCTAGCCTATGAAGAGTTGGTTCTTAAGGTGTGGCCTTAAGGTGTGTGCCTTTGAACTATCTTTTCCAACTCATTAACATTACTTTGGTAAAAGTGACAAAGGAATAGTATCAATTTTAATTAGTAAAAGTATGCTTTTAATATTATTTTAAGTAAATTTCTTGTAAATAAATTTTTGTTGCCTAAGTATTTATTGTCTTCCATTTCTAAGCTTTAATTCCTGTATGACTTGAGGTAGACCTGGCCCAGAACATTTATTATTTAGGGAGTTATACTTGCTGTTACTCTTGTTCCTTCTTCTCTCTTCTCCTCCTCCCTTTCCTCCTCTTCCTCCTCCTCCTCCACCTCCTCCTCATCATAATTATACTCCTGTGGCCTCCTCCTCCTCCACCTCCTCCACCTCATCGTAATTATACTCCTGTGGCCAAGATCACACAGCTAAGTGAGTGCCTGAGACCAGATTTGACCTCAGCTTTACCTGACTTCAGGCCCAGCATGACTATGGGCACACACATAAAAGGTACTTCAGAAATGTTTGTTGATAGATGGATTCTACCACAAGCTGCTTGACTCTAGAAGTAGCTGAAATTTCTAACTCTATCAGCATTTTTTCTACCTTTTTCCATTCTTTTTCCCATTTCTTTTGTCTTATTCTTTATTCTTTTTAGGAAAAAAGGAAATTAGTCCATTAGAAATCCAATTGCTTGCTAGCTGCACAAGGACAAATACATTCCCCTTCATGGGAAAAGAGGAAAGGTAAGGAAATTATGAGTAAGTGAATCTCTCAGCACCCTCTGTGTGATGCTAATATGCTAACTAATAACCTTACAATTTGCATTATATCTATTCATTCCCTTTCTCATCCCTACAATTAGATTATTGTTTTTTTTTTTAAAATAACAGAGGCTATTTCTCAGTTAATCCTAATATCCCCTATACCTCTATCCCAGTAAGCCACATATTTGAAGAGGAAAGTTAACCTCAATCTTAGTTAGAAGAAATAATATACATCATTTAGTGTAATACTTATGTCACCCACAGGTTTAAGTCATATTTCAAATTGTGTTTAAATATGCAATTTATAGCCTCTTTTTCCTGATTTTAGACTGTAATCTCTAAAGAGTAAAGAACTGACTTTCTAATTTTTTGTGATCCTCTTCATCATATAAAATAGGACTCTTTAGAAGCCATTGGGTTAGCTTATATATCTCAATAACTAATTGAATGGAAGACTTTACAAAATATTTTGTATCTACTCCTGAGAGTGTTTATATCATTGCTCCCCATGATGACTGAACTACCTGAAGACAGGGATGATTTCATTTGTAATTTTCTAGGTCTGAGACACAGTGAATGAAGTGGTCCAAAACTCAGAGACAAAGTGTTTTATGTGAGGACCAGAGAGATGAATTTATCTGGATTGCTGAATGTTCAATGAGCTGGAAGATAGGTCACAGCACAGTTGACAAGCTTTAAAAGTTAAGCATAAAGGAAAACAAGAATGAGAAGAATTTATTGAATGGACATGGAGAAAAAATATTAAGCACCTAGCTTGTGACAGACTCCTTACTAAGTGATGGGGATAGAGTCAGAAGGAGCTTATATGGCTGAAGTTGGAGGAGGGTCATTCAAAGGAAAGAGAACCTAGTGAGACTGAATAACCAGACATAGTAGTCTGGTATCCTATTACTATTGTGTGACTAGTTACATATGAGGAAATCCTCTCAGTGGAATTAGGAAGGGACCTTCTTTAGAACTGTGGAATTAAGCTATGTGCTTATGGACCTTGAGACATAGCAAAGGTATTACAAAAATCAATTATCTCCTGAATCTCACTCAGTTTTAGAAAAGCTAGATTGACAACATCAAGAAAATGAAAATAAATGTTTTTTATATATCTTTATATAATGACAGATATGAATATATTTGGGGGTTTTTAAGATTGAGTCTTGAAGTAAGAACAATTTATGGATCTGATAACAGGCTAGGGCTCAGAATACGAGGATTCTAATCTCAAAATTTATTAATTGTAAGACCTTAAACAAGTCATATCACCTTTCGTGGCTTCATTTTCTCGTCTTTAATTTGGATTACAACAAGATTATTTCTAGTGTACCTTTTGAACTATTATTATATATTTACAATGAAGCAGTCCAAGAAAACTCCTTGGTCAGGGAAGAAACTGCATGGACAAAGATGTTGCTAATACAGCTATTTGGCAATTGTAAATATGTAGTAATATAGTCAAAACATCCCCATTTGATAATCCTAATCAATCAAGTTTTAGTAAAGGGGATGCTTCAGCAGCCCAAGGAAGGCTATGAACACTTTCTGCTTTCAAATGCATAAAATAAAATGCATAGGATGACAAAGGAAACCAAATATGTTGAAATAGTTACCAAAATATAAAAATGTTATACTAGGCTTAAAGACCATTTGCATGATATTCTTTTCATAGGTGAATATTGATTATATTGTGCTCTAGGTCTACATGAAGAGTAGACTCGGGTAGAGCCTACACACAGACACACACACACACACACACACACACACACACACACAAAGACAAAATCACAGTCACTGAGTTAAGCATCTTTACATGTAGAAACTATAAAGGTCTTTGGCCTAACATATCAAAGGAGCATGGCATTTAACTAATAAGTAGAGAGATATTAGTAATAATTTAATAGTAATTTAGGCACTCATTACAGATCAGCTAGGTGGCAAGGTGAATCAAGTCCTAGACCTGGAGTTAGGAAGACTCTTAATGAGTTCAAATCTAACCTAGACACTTAATAACACTGTCTAAATAACCTGGTAAGTCACTTAACCCTGCTTGCCTCAGTTTGTCAATTGTTTAAAAAATGAGCTGGAGAAAGAAATGGCAAAGTACTCTAGTGTCATTGCTAAGAAAACCTCAAACGACAACATGAAGAGTTGGAAAAGACTGAAAAACAACAGGACGATAACAGGCATTCATTAGTACAAAAGTTACTGTATCTTTAAGGGCATAACAGGGGTGTCTTCTAGTCAGATTTGTATTTAAAAAAGAAAATTATTCTCCCTCAAACCCCTGGAAGATTTCTATCTAGGACTCACTTGGCTATGTTAGGTCTCTGTATAGTTAAGAAAGAAAGGATTAAAAAAAATTTCATCTTTAACTTTAACCTAGTTATGTTATTTAAACAATGAGAAAATGAATCTTTATTAGTATAGCTGTCTGAAATTATTTTTTTAGGTAAATCATGGCCAAGAAAATTAACTGAAAAAATAATTAAGATTTGAATCAAGATTTCTACAATAACTATGGGATATTTAACTTTTAGTCAGGATGATTTATTTATATTTAATCTGTTTTATTTATGTTTATCAAATGGCTTTTGAACTCCTAGGGAATATTTAAGTTAGATTTCTGACTTCCAGTCAATCACAATGGTATTTTAAGTCTGTATCTACAAGTGAAGAACTAATCTTATGGTTTAAGTAGCAAAATAAATCTCTATTCTTTCTTTAACAATGCAAAGACTGGGAGCATGGGTTCATAATCTTGGATCCAGGAAGCCCTAGGTTCAAATCCTAATATACATTATTGGTTAAGGGAATAACCTCTTGATTTTTGAAGGCAACTACCTAAGACTATACACTATAATCAAGCTACCAATCTTTATACATAGAAGGAATTTCTGACCACAATAAAATCATAGATCTTAATAAAAAAAAGGAAAGAAATGCTACCCCACCTTATCTCCACCTTCTAGCTTCCTTGGATTTCTTGAAATCCCAGTTAAAATCCTCCCTTCTGCAGGAAGCATCTAGATATCTGCTTTAAATACTAGTGCCTTCTATCTATTGTTTATTTCTAATTAATCTTATATACATCTGGTTAGTACCTAGCTATTTACATGCTGTCTTCCTTTTTAGACTGTATATTCCTTGAGGGCAGGGACTATCTTCAGTGCTTAACACAGTTCTTACCATATTGCAGTGACTAAATACTTATTGATGGACAATTCCAAAAGACTTGTGATGAAAAATGCCATTCACTTCCAGAGAGAAAACTGTACAAATTGAAGCATATTTTTTCACTTTATTTTTCTTTCTTTTTTGTGGTCTATGACAATGATCACTCTTAACCAAACCATTTCTACTCATCCTGATCCATATCTGATCACTGGACCCATATGGCTCTGGAAGAGAGAGTGAGGCTGATGATGACTTTGTACTCCCTCACTTAAATCCAATTCACTTGCATGTCATAGCATCATATCCCTGTCAACAGGATCCTTTTCAAAATGGACAAAAACAATATGAAAATATTTTATATTATTATTCATATATATTATTATCATATTGCTTGGCTTCTCAATGGGTAGGAAAGGGAAAATTTAAACCTCAAAATGTTTTTAAAAGGATATTAAAATAAACAATAATTTTCAAAAAGTAAATGTTTATTAACTGATAATGCAGACACTTCCTTTTTAAAAAAAAGGTAAACAAATTTAATATGCTATGGTCACAGAAAGAGTGAAAGTCTGTTTCTCTCTGATGAGTTAATGTGTCCTAGAAATCTAGAAACTAGGAGTTTTCTAGTGTCTTATTTTGTCTCTAGTGTCACATTGGAGAGGGTTTTGATTATAAATGCTGGAACCTAATCGGAGGACTGAAAGATGCTGGTAGAATATTAGAGCACCCCAACAGGAACCAAATCTGGTTCATTGACCACAACCTGCTCATTGACCACTATTACTACTACTACTACTACTACTACTACTACTACTACTACAAATACTACCACTACTATCAATACTACCCATAAATGACACTCTCAATTCATACATATACTCTCATAGAGTTTACATTAATGGGAGAGTAAGAAAAAATGCTGATAATTGCTAATGCATTTTTAATCACCTTTCTTAGAATTAATGATATAAGATTTTCCCCCATGCCTTTATTATCTTCCCCTTCTTTTTGTGATTATTTAGTCATTTATAGTCCAAATCTTCATGACCCCATTTAGTTTTCTTGGCAGAGAAACTACCATTTCCTTCTCTAGCTCATTTTACAGATGAGGAAAATGAGGCAAACAGAGTTAAGTGACTTGCCCAGGGTAGCACAGCTACCTGTGATGAATCTTCCTGACCCCAGGTGCAATATTTTATCCACTGTGCCACTTAGCTGCCCTCCCCTTCTTTATATACCTTGCAAATTATTCCCCCTGATTATAATACCTCTTAGAAGATCTCCTTTTTCTATATCAAGTACCTACTATTCACGCCTCCCCCATTATGGATTTGGTTACAAATATAAAAATAGAATAAACACTGTCCTTAAGGAACTTAAAATCTATCAAGAAAAACGTGCACATATTAGTAAATATAAAATATATTCAAAGTAAATACTACTTAAGGGGTTAGAAGAAGCAATAGCAGTTTGAGGAAATCAGGAAGTGCCTTGTGTAAGAGGTGGGGCTTGAACTGATCTTAAAAGAAACTAGAGATGGAGAAAAAGAGAGAGACCAGAGAGACAGAGGCAGAGAGAAGGACAGAGAAAGAGAGAAACAAATAGAGTTCAACAAAATCAATACACACATTAATAAAGTCCAATAGTATATACAAACAATATTCCATATACATAACCTTTCCATCTGATTCTTTTTGAGTTTGGGTTGAAATGGATGATTACTGATGTCATTTCCAACTCTGAAAGTCTATGATACTGTACATTTAGTATAACATTTTGATTTGACTAAATAAATCAGATTTTCTTTTTTTTATTTCTGAAAAATGGAAGAGAAAAATTAGAAGAAATCATTATAGGAGCTGATTCAAAAGATTCAGGATTCCAAAGACCCATTGGATCAACAATAAAGTTCAATTTCATGATTATGCATACATACATACATTTACACATATACACATAGATGTGTATATACATATATGCATATAAATATAGATATATCTTTTCTTTCTTGAATGTATTAAGTGGAGGTAGCAATATGATGGAAAATTTAGACGTTTTTCTCTGATCCTGTGACCTCTCAAACTTCACCAAAATAGAAATTATGTGGCAAATATAAAGCAACTGCAGTTGTCTCCATGGTCAAGGTCTCTCAGAAATCGAAAGAAGGTATTATTTCTTTGAGCTCACTTAGTATCCTTCCTCTAGCTCCCAACATAGCAAGGCTGTGCTAATAGCCCCCAAAACACATTACAGGATATCAACAAACCCACCATTACATCCCTGCCTCCTCTCCCTCTTTCTAGTGCTATGAAATCCTTGCTCCAGCCTGTGGAATTTTGTCCTGATTGCCCTGACAACCAGACAGCCACAACCCCTGAGGAACAAAAGCTTGCTGGGGGTGTCACAACTCTGAAGCATCAGCCTTGTAGAGGTCTGAACTGTCAGTACGTGGTGATGTTTGTCCTTCATTCTCAAAGAAGACCATGACATCAGAGAGGTGATGCCATGACAAGCACATGAAGTGGATTTGCACATGAAGTGGATTTGAATGAGGGGAGGCTATCCTAAGCCTCACTTTCTCCTCCAAAACCATCTGGATCCAGTGGTCAGTTATGAATCAGGACAATTGGAGATGGCCCTGGATGTGAGTCAATCAGGGTTAAGTGACTTACCCAAGGTCACACAGCTAGTAAGTGGCAAGTATCTGAGGTTGTATTCAAACTACCATCCTCCTGAATCAAGGCCAGTGCTCTATTCACTTGCACCACCTAGCTGCCCTCGGTACCTGGGCAAAGAATTAAGGAATAGAGGAAGCAGGGCAAAACTCTAGGACAGGTCACTGGAATGTTAGGAAAAGGCACTCCAATAAATCTGAAAGAAAGAATACATAATCCAACTGTGGCCAGTTCTGACCACCCAGAAATCAGTTGGGGCAGGCTTAGATTGGTGAACTATGAATTTCCCAACCCAAGAGGAGGCTGAGACACTGCAATCCAGACCCCAATAAAACTATTTTCAAAGAGGAAAGAATTAAAAAGTGAATAAAAAAGAAATTAAGATGGAGGCAGGGGGAGGGAGAAAAAATTCAAAAACCTTGAATATAGATAAATCAAAAGCAAAAATAATGACAAAAAAGAAGTATGGCCTGCAGATCATGAGTTCAGTTATGTAAAAAAGAAGTACTGCAAACAAAGGAAAATAATCGACATTTGATGAAACAAAGAACTTCGTGACATCTGAGGAGGATATAGAGCTACAATGCTATCCTGGGGTGGTTCAAAAGTGAAATAAGAAGTAGGAGAGCAGAAGTTAAGATTTACAGCAAAAATGATGGACAAGATACAGAACCTGGAATCTTCAATGACAAGCCTCACCAAAGGAAAAAACAATAATAAATTGGAATATAAATACACAGAAGTCAAGGACAACCTAGAAATTAAAGCAAAAACCAATAACATTAAAAGAAAATATACAGATTAAACAAGCAAAATGTACTGATCTCAAAGATAGGATACATGGAGACAATCTAAGCATCCTGGATCTCCCAGAAGAATATGACAGGACAAAAATGCTTAAAATCATAATGAAGGAAATAATAAAGAGAACTGCCTAGTATTTCTGAATATAAAAAAAATGAAATACTGAAAGAATTCTCAGATTACATCCAGAAAAATATCTGTAGACTGAAAACTCCAAAACATATAGAAGTTAAATTTAACTATTCAATTCAAGTTCTGCAAGCAACCAGGAAATAGACATCAAAATTCATAGGAAAGGAAACTCGAATAAGGAAAATCAATTCTGTACCCATGAGAAAACACAGGAGGGAATGGAATCATGTGTTACAAATAATAATGATGTTAGGATTTCAAATCTTATATAGCCATAATATGAAAAAGATGGACATTCAATAATAAAGAGGCATTTGAAACATTTTTAGAAAGAAAACCAGAATTGAAGATATTATTTGCTCCTTAATTCAAACAATAGAAATGCAGGAGACAAGGATAGATGCAGCAACAAAGTGACAATTTGGAAGTTAAAGATTTCTTTCTAAAAGAAAGTGGAAATCTGGTAGAGGAAGCAGTTGAAAGATAGTCTTAAAATGTTAAGGATAGAATTTGGCAACATGAATCAACATGGTTTTGCTTTGTTTGTTTGTGAGAAAAGGGGAAGCTAGCCTATAAAAGAAGCGATTTCTCAAGATTACTATCTAGTTAAGGGCTTTTATGAAAATTTTGCAATATCCCTGAGTATAACCCATCAAACTCCCTTTGAACCCAAAGAAATAAAGACCTACTAAGGATCTACTGAGCCAGTAGCAGACTCAATTGTTCTTCGTGCTCTGAAGTAAATCAACATATATAAACATTTAAATAAGTAATAGGTTGCAATGTGGTTCACACTCAGAATAATTTCTGTTCTCTGAGAAAGTGGGGAAAAAAACTGTTAACTGTACTTTCTTACCAACTGTCATAGCTGCTAGATCTCCTGATATTGGCTATATTCTATGTTCTGACATGCATCCAGCTTCTTCCTTCTTCATATCTGGTTCCAACCTGCTTGAACAGAATCATAGCCCATCTTCCTTCTTTCATAATTCGTGAAACTCGTAAAGAAGAAAAAGTTCTCTCTTCAGGTTACTGGAATCCCAAACAAACTAGATTCTTCTGAATAATCACCTTTTCCCAGAAGATCTCTTAACAGTCTAGCCTAAAGATTTTCTAAATTTCCAAGAAAATTCTCCACAATTTCCATGATTCTGCTCTTATCAACCTGGATTTACATTCCCTACACCATCCTCAATTTCTGAAAAATCACTTAGGGTAGGTTAATACAACAATAACAATAATACAAGAACAATAAACAATAAAAATAATAAAAAACAATGTTTTACATGTTGTCATATTACCATAGATATCACCACATAAACAACTATTTGACTAAATATTTCAATGAATAATTGTCTAAATTACATAAAGGATACATGAATATTAAAATAGTAAATATATTATTTGTAAGATACAAGAAAATAACTGTAAACAGCAAACAACCCTTTAGCAATAACAATAGTAATAACTTATATGTAATATCAATATATTTGTAATCATTATCCCATGCTCAAATAAATAAATGAACAAAAAATTATTCACATAAAATAAACAGATAAAGCCTCAGTGTGTATCTTTCTACATGTGTATGTTTCCTTCAACATTTTAATTTTGACAGGTCATAAGTCAGATGGTTCTAGCTCTTTTAAGACCTACTATCCTTTATGAGGCAGCTAGTAGTAGTTTAATGAATAAAGCCCTGGATCTGGAATTAGGAAATCTTTAATCAAATCTGGCTTCAGAGATAAGAACAAGTCCCTTAAACTTTGCTGGTTCCAGGTTTCTCATCTGTAAGCTAGTAATACCTCCTGCTAAAATAGAAAAAAAATCTGAGGTATAACATTTCCAGCTATAATGATCTAATAGTTATAGTAGTCAGGTTACCATTTAGTCAAATCAAATAATCACTCAATAATTAGTGCCAAAGTAGTTATTTATAGTTTATTTTTATAATAGAAAAGAAGAATTAAAAATTACAACAATGTTTGGAAACTTGTTTTGAATATAATTCAATTGGACAAGGCAGAACATCGGAATATTTTATAAATAGTCCATATGTACATTTGGAGTGGAGATATCTTTAAATTTGCTTTGAGCTAGTGCAATTTTGTTTCACTCATAAAATATAGCCCTTTAATGAGGGCACACATTACACCGGACTATCCCTTGTGCTTGTCTCCCATGTTTCACAGTCTATTCCATAATTCTTCAGAGAGATCATGGGAGTGTCCTTGAATCACTTCTTTTGACACCATGTCAATATTTGCCTTGAGTGGATTCTACTTAAAATAGTCTTTTAAGGAAACATACTTTTGGTCAATATTTGGTTGTTCAGATAAAGTTCATCAGTATCGTACATCTATTTCATGTTGGCATGCTTGCCTGGGTTCTCTCAAACTTTCAAAGTCACCAGTCAAAGATTTGTGTTTGCTCCCATGGTTTATAAATGCTATTTTTCAACAATGTTGTCAGAAGCCTTTAACAAGGTCAAAAATGGGTCTCAAGGTCAACTCCCTCACTGATGGTAAATTATTTATCTTAAAATGGCTAAGTCAAGACTAAGGAAGAGAGATTAGTGCATTAAGTTTTTTGTTCATAGTTCACTATACATTTAATGCAGCCTCTGAAACTGAGATACAACAAAGTATGGATTGATTTTCTGCTACTTATGCTAATTTTGTCCTAATAATTAACACCAAAAATAATGAAAGTTCTATACCCAACTGGCACTATACCATCCATACGTGGAATCACTAATTACAGTAAATGGAAATTTTTTGAATACCAAGTTTCCTCATTGGATGATGAGATTACAGATAAAAAGAAAGCAATTCTAGCCCTTACAAAATTTTAATGGTTTAGGGAAGATATTAAGAATAACGGGGGTACCAGGAAATGCTTATTGAAAAAATTAGAACTTGAGATGACCTCAAGAGTTAGAGATTCCAGGAAGCAGAGTTGAAAAGGAAAAAAAAAACTTTAGGCAAGGAGACAGCCTGTGCAAAAGAGAGGTTTAAAAAAGCATAATTTGTTTTTAGAGAACAATGAGTGGGCTGGTTTGGTTGGAACATGGAGAATATGAATGGGAGAAATATGAAATCAGATAAACTGAAGTCGAGTCTGAAAATAATTTAAATGTCAAACGGAAGAGTATTTTATCCTAGACCACCTAAAGAATCATTGAAGTTTCTGTCAAGAAACAAATACATCAGGGCTAATGGTGATAGGGGGACCAATTAGGAAGCTATTACAGTAGTGTAGGAAACAGGTGATGAGGGTCTGAATGTGGATAGTTGTAAAGTGGGTGGAGAGGTTGGATGTGAGAACTGTAATGGAAATATAGTCAATAAACCAAAAAGACTTGACAAATAGATAATTACGGAGGGTAAAAGAAAGAAATTAACTAAAACGATTCTTTTATAGTATGTCTCAATCTAAACATTAGCATTAATCTGAAATGGTCAAACTGGAAACCATATTTCAAATACTAAAGTCTTAATAAGCCCTTACTATTTTGTAACAAGAGTACAGACTTCCAGCTCAGACCACTTAAAAGTCTAATGAAAGGTTCCTATGCTACTGAAACCAAATAAAATGACAATAAATTTTGTTTTAGGGACTGAATTCAGCATTTTCCCATCTCATAATTGGACACAGTTGCTACAAAGCTGAAGCAACACAAATGATTGCTATGATAAAGAGCCTCTCTCCTATTTCATAAATTTTAAAGCGTACTATAGAGAAAAGAATCAGCAATAATGCACTCAGAATTTATTTTTCACATTAGTACTAGAACTTAGAAGATGGAAGGAATAGCGTGAGACTTGCTAAGATAAAGTGTTGCTTTTTTATTAGCCCTTTATCAAGCTCTAACTTGTACCATATATGCAAAATTGGGTTACTGCAAAGATTCCAAGGATTCATTTTTTAGAATCAGTTTGACTTGAATATCTGGTTCACTTGACTTCCCAATTTCATTCAGTCACTGAAGATGAAGGGAAATTGAACAGTAAATTCTATCCTTTACCTGTCTTCCAGATGTAACCATATTCAGAGAATATCATATTACCAGCAGACACATTTTACACCATTACAAAAATATCATTAATCATAGTATTATCAAAAATTAAGCATAATTTCCTGGAGATGCATCATGACTGGGAGAAAAAAATAATTAGATCTGTCAGAAAACTCTACCAGATAAGAAACATTCAATCCTATTAAACATATTTCCCCAGATATCTGACTGAAATAACTCCAATAAAGCACCAACTTGCTTTTTTATCGTATTATCTGCTTTCTCTAATCCCATAAATTTTAGGCAGCAGAGACATTTGTTTCTATCCACAGAAAGAGGTGAAAAATGTGGGGCACAGTGGAAAGGAAAGGATTGTGCACCTTAAAAGAGGCATATTCAAAGGATACTTAACATAGGTTTTAAGCTTTTGAAAGAATTTTTCAATTTTTCAAAATTTTTCAATTTTTCAATTTTTCATGAATATAACAAAAAGCCTTGTGAGTAGAATTTTTACTCTTTGAGTTTTTGATCAAGAATTCTGGTCTATCCTCAAAATAATTTCTTGGCTATTCCCATGCTAATTTGAGGTACAAAACTGATTCTTTAACTTTATTCAACTCCAATCTTCATTATCCTCTGATATATGGTCCTATGGCAAAAAAAAAAAATGGAAATACTGCCCTGAAACCAACTGTCAAATCATTAAAGAGACAGATTAAATGTTTCTACCTTTGATTGCTGGTTAAATATATTACTATATTTTATGGGGAAATTTTTGGTCTTCAGTCAGACCCCATTTCAGTATCTCTCCAAGGATAGCTTGGAGAATTCATTCAACATATATCATTTATCCTAACTCCAAATACTATTCTCTTATTTCAACAAATGCACCATGTACCAGCCTGTGGTTAAAAAATGTAGTTTATAAATGTAGTTAATGTAGTTAATAAATATATTAATGTAGTTATGTAGTTAATAAATGTATTAACAACTTAAAAGATAGAACATTTAATGAAGCCAAATGTCCAGTCCTATATAGTCCCCCAAACTGGGCAGGTATGGTGGTAATAGCATGTTGGGGAAAGATACCCCATTTTAATGAATTATAAACTCAGGAATGAGTTCTCTGAACTAAGATATCTTTTCTCAATACATATCATTATTTATTATATCTGTCCAAAAATGACATCTTCCCCCCAAAAGATAATGCAATCTTGGTTGCACTAATAGAAGTAAATTATCAGGAAGAAAGTTAATATAATTTAACTTTATGCTATACAGTCACACCTGAAATATTGGAATATGTGGTACTTGGCACCCTATTCTATAAAAGACATCAACTATCTAGAGCAGAGATGTCAAAGCTATGTTTATTGGTCTCCATTTCCATTGGAGTTTGACATCATTGGTCTAAAGGATGTCCAGATGAGAGTAATATGAAGTTACAACTATACCTTATGATATTTGATTGAAAGGAAAATTGAAAATGTTCAATTCAGAAGCAGGGAAAAAACCAGTAGAGATACAATACTGTCTTTTAGTGTTTAAAGTACTCTTCTATGAAAGAAGAATTACCTTTATTCTAGTTGGTCCAGAAAGCAGAACAAGCAACACTAAATAGAAGCTAAAGAGGGAAAGATTTAGTCTTTATCATTTTAGATATAAGCAAATATTATAGATTGGAAGAAAATGTCAAGGCTTCAAAGATTCTTTCAATTTATCTAAAAGTGTGGTCTGCCTGTTCTGAAAAGACCCACTGCCACTCCCAAATTTGAAGCACTATAGGCAAAAATATCCTTTATTTGTGTGTAGCCTGGATATTTCCATTGACTAGGGTTTGTCTACATAGTTTGGAATATGCAATCCAAGAAGGAAAGGATATGTGTTGCCTTTCATAGTAGTTCCATTGGTTGTTTGATTACCTTCATATGGTTAGAGAACTATTGAGATAACTTATCTTTCTTACTTCCATTCTTCAAAATTTTGTAAAAATTCCATAAAGTTTTCCTTTACCTTTATGGATATTATTAGGACTTTAGATTGTCTCAACTGATAAGCTCTAGATATGATTATTAGAAAATGCTTCCACCAAAAATGGAATTTCTTTCCCTGTTCAAAATCTATAGCCCTTTGGATTCCTTCCCAGAAGATGTCCTTTTTCAAGTCTTTTTGCACTGGAGCAGTCAAGGATATATATAGATAGAGGAGCAGACAAGATCCAAGTGTGACCTGAGGATATCCTTCTAAAGGTCATGATAGCCAAGTGTTCCCCAGTGTTTTTTCTATTTAATACTTGTTCAGTAAGGAATACGCATACTAGAGATGATTGGTTATCTGGAACTATGCAGACCAAGTTGATGAAAGGGATCTTGAAGTCTGATGGCAAAGAAAAAAAAAGAATTGTTACTCAGTATAAAAAAAGAGGTGGGAAACCAGGGAAAGGGTAAAAAGGTAGAGATTATAAAACAATGAAAAAATAAAATAAAATCATGGGGATGAAGACTGATGTTGGCAGGAACAAGGAATTATATCTGATGGAAATGTAATAGAGAAGTTGAAAATGTTAATTGGTTGAAAACTGAATGTTTGCAGGGACATTTGAAGGGCTTGTCAGACAGGAATGGTATGAATTGCTTGTCTGAGACTTCAGTTTTGCAAAGAAAAATAGCTCAAGATCCAGCTAAGGACCTAATTTGGGTAAAGAGTGATAGGAAATAGAAAAAAAATTGAAAATATTTTTGTACTTTTGCTTGTGCCAAGTTCCAGGGACATTAAAAAAAAACTTTCTTACCTTTGACTATTTTCTTTTTTAGGACTAAGTTAACAGACTGATTTCACCATCGTGTTCCCATTATACTTTTTTCCCTTGTGTTCCACAACCTTCTTTGAGATTCAGACTCAGATTCAGGAACTTGGAACCTGGTTTTCTAAATTTATGATTTCATGACACTACAGAAAATACAGAAAATATCAGTATATTCCTCCAAAATCTCTCTCTCTCTCTCTCTCTCTCTCTCTCTCTCTCTCTCTCTCTCTCTCTCTCTCTCTCTCTCTCTGTCTTTCTATGCGATTATCTCTGTGTCTCAGACTCTTATCTTTGTTTCCATCATTTTGTCTGCCTCCCTCTCCTTCCTTTATCTGCTTCTATTTCTATCTCTCTCCTCCCCTCTCCCTCCCCCTTTCTCCAGTAATATCACTATATGGTCATTTGTAGTTATGTATCCTATATAAACAGAGGAAAAGGAGACTAAAAGATTTCAATGCTTGAATTAAGACATATCTTGTCTTCTCAGTCAGACTTAAGGTCAGGCAACATCAGGACAATAGCAGTCTTGAAGAGGAATGATTTAGTCTCAGCAGATAGCTTTTCCTTTTCCCTAGTGTCTTTGTAATCTCTTAAAGTGTAAATGCTATTTTCCACAATGGTATTTCTAGAAGCAAAGCAAACTTTAAAAGGAGAGTAGAGTGACAGAATTATGTAAATAAAAGGCCTAATGAAAAGCAGGAGCCCTACAATTTCCCTCTGGGAAATTAGCAATTGCACTCAGGAACTTGTTGCATATTTCCTGTATACTATCATCTAAAGAAACCTGTTGTGCAATAGTCCCAGCTCCTAACTTGCTTTGTAGTCAGGCTCTATCCAGCTATAAACTTTTACTTTTCTTCTCCTCCTCCTCCTCTTCCTTCTTCTTCTTTCTTCTTCCTCTTCCTCTTCCTCTTCTCCTTCTCTTTCTTCTTCTTCCTCTTCTTCCTCTTCTTCCTCCTCTTCTTCCTCTTCTTTTACTTCTACCTCTTCTCCTTTTTCTTCTTCTCCTTCTTCCTCTTCTTCCTCTTCTTTCTCTTTTCTTTCTCATTTTCCTCCTCTCCTTTTTCTTCTTTCTCTTCTTCCTCCTCTTCTTTCTTCTTCCTCATCTTCTTCTTCATCTCCTCCTCCTCCTCATCATCATTTTTATACTCCTTTTACTTCCCTCATGGCAACCCAGTTTGTGACTGCTCACCTCTCCTATTCTCTCCATAGTGACATAGAAATGTCACTAAATCAATCTACCTTGGTGAAAGTCTGTCAGCTTGGAATCCTTTCCCAGATGCCTCTAGACTCTGTTTCTTCTTTCTTCCACCTTTGGAAAGACAGAATTGTGGTGTGTGGCGTGATATATAAAAATTCTGAGAGAAGAGTTGCTGGATAAATTAAAATCAGTTTTATTGACTAGTTGAGAAATAATCAACAAAAATAGGCCCATTGTCTCCTTGTAATCAAGAGATTTAACGTACTAAACTTTCAATATTTATGAAGTCTTTTGAAAAGGGGGTGCACATCAGGGTGAATATTATAATGGAAGGTGGACTACATTAAAATGAGGAATCTTGTGGTACATAACAAATCACTCATATCTTGTTCAAAGAGATTTATCAATTCCATATCACCTCTTGACTAAAGGGAGAATCCACATTTTCCCAGACCTGTCTAAGTAAACACAATGAACAAGAATTCACCCATTAGCCTAAATTTAGAATTTATTTTGTTGTTTTTGATTTAGTTTTATAGTCTGGGTAAGTTTTTGAGAGAGATTTCCCATACTGACTGATTTCTATATGAGAAAATAGACAAGGGCAAAATTCTTGGTCCTGATTCAATAATTAGTTATTAATACAAGAGAAAAATAATTATTTCTCTCAGTGACCTGGAAAGAACTCTGGATCAGAAACCAGGAGCCCTAGGCTTGAGTCCTGGCTCTATCACTTATCAGTTGTGTAACCATGGGCAAATAATTTCATGAGGAGGGATAAAGAGGGGAAAAGGAAAAGAGAGGGGGCAGAGAAAAAGGAAGAAACGGAGAGGAGACAAAAATAGAGATTCTCCAAGGAATTTTACATTCTTCTTTCCTTGATAATCTTTGAAGCAGCTGATCATTTTTAGGACTGGAAGGTGAAGTCACAATGAACTGAGCATTGCATGGAGAGTGACTGCCTAGTCTTGGATACTTAAAACAGAAGGGTCCTGGGGTCCTGCTATTAGGGATCAAGTTGAATCCTAAAATGAAATGCTGCCTTTCTGAAAGGTAATCACCCAGGCTGTTCAGGTATTTTCCTGGACCCTGGAAAAAAATGAATAAATGAAAATAAGCAAATGTGAAAATTCTCACAAGTCAGATTATTCTTGACAGAAGAGAAACCATTGGTTGGGACAAGGTCAGTAATAAAGTTTTCTATTTGTTGGTTTACTTTGATTTGTGTTTAAATTAGGCTCTCTCTATCAAAAGTCCTAAAGTTCTTTCAAATCAAAATCTTGAAGGCTGTGGTAAATGAACACTTATATAGTAACCAAACACTATCCACTGCCATCTTGGCTTTAATCTGAAGAACAGAGAGGAATGACATCTTGGAAATAAAAAAATAAAGGAAGAAACTTGGACCTGTGTGACTTTCAAGTTAAGCCATAAAACCAGTGACTTATAATCCTGGGTAAAATTCTGGGAACACCTTTGCCTAGCTACATATTAAAAATAGAAGTCTTTTGGGAGGGGAGCATTCAGTTATTTATACATTCAAAGATGCAATGAAATGTTTCAGCTCCCTCAACAAGTGAAAAAATTTAAATCACAGTTGCAGCAAACATTTATTATAGATTAGCAAAGCAGTAAGAGAAAAAATGTCTTTTTCCAAAAAATAAACATACACACCCAAAATAAATCTATGAACACATATATAACACTCTTTTGTCTGCTTATTACCAGACCAACCTTCGCAAAACCCTTTCTCTGGTGCATCTCTCACAAGGACCTATTGCAGTGTAGGGGACCCTAGAAAGGTTTGGTGTGGACAAAAATGTAGCACCGAAGTCAAAGCAAAGCTTTGTCTTGACTCCATCAGATCTCCATAACTCCTGTGGGTTTCTGTGTGCTGGATTTTTTTAAATGGGTTTGAGAGAGACAGATGATGAAAGAGGAGTGTAAGAAATTTCCTTACTACAAGTCAGATGATTGCTAACTGCCATAGATCTACATCAAGAAAAGACAAAGTCTGGGGCTAAGGGATAATTTTAGCTTCTGACTTTTTATAAGCTACTGAGGTAACTAAGTGACACATGGGATATAATTCTAGACTTGGAGTCAAGAAGTTGGTGTTATTGTTGTTGTTCAGTTATGTCTGACTCTCAGTGAGTCCAATTTGGGGTTTTCTTGGCAAAGATATTGGAGTAGTTTTCTACTTTTTTTTCCAGCTCATTTAAAGAAGAATAAACTAAAGCATCTAGGTTAAGTGACTCGACCAAGGCCAAGGTATCTGAGACCAGATTTGAACTCAGGTATATGACACTTTCTGATTTCAAACCCAATCCTATCCACTGTACCACTAAGCTGCTCAGAAGCAGGAAGACCTGAGTTCAAATTATCCATGAGATTCTGATTGTGTGACCCAGAACAAGTCAATTAACCTTTTTTTCAGACTCATTTCCTCATTTGTAAGATGATAATGATAATAATAATAAATACCTAGTTCATAGGGATGTGATGAGAGTCAAATTAGATAACATGTAAAGTACTTTGCAAATAATAAAGCATTTTTGAAATGCTAGCTACTATTATTATTTCTGGACATCTAGTGTCTTGTAGCCTCCAGGGAAGCTAGGTGGTGTAGTAGATACAGCACTGGTCCTGGAATCAGGAGGACCTGAGTTCAAATTCGGCCTCCGACACTTAATAATTGCCTATCTGTGTGACCTTGGGCAAGTCATTTAACCCCATTTCCTTAAAAAGGTAAAAAAAAATTTTTAGAAAGAAGAATCATTCTAACCACCAGTCTTAAGCATGGAGGAATGAAGATTAATAGATCATCTTTAGTTATTGAAGATGATCAGAAGCCAAAGAGAGAACAACAAAGAAACCCAGCAGACCAGTGTGACAGAAAATAGAGAACACAGATCCAGTCAAGACAACATGATATCCAAAGGAAAGCCTCAGAGAATAGTGAAATGGCATTATCATTGAATACTTGCAACCCAGATGCATCAGATATATGTTTTCCCAGACAAGCACAACTTCATCACATCACACAGATTCTTGGCATGTATGCCTTCTACAGATATGTTCTCTATTTGCATGTGTTTACCACATCTGGGTCTTCCATGTAGGGGTATGCTCAAGTTGATGTAGGCAAACTATAATTCAGAATAAGAGCTATGTCTGAGAGAGGCCTTTTATAAATAGATATAAGAATACACACATGAGAAAATTCCTCCTTAGCCATTTGTCTTTGCATAGTTGAATGCATACTTGAGAAAATGTCTCCTTAGCCATCTGCCCTTACCCTTATTTTCTAAGTTCCTGAATTACACTTCCATGAGAACTGTCCTTGTACTCCAGTCTGCAAGAGATTCCCCTAAATCATACCTATACCATTAGTTCAGAAATTATTAAATCAAAGACCTCCAACACCTGGCCATTTGGCCATGGATGGGGGAGTGGAAGGGAGGAAGGTCAGATTCTTTCATTTAGCCTCTGCCCTGCTCTCCCAGTGTTAGACAATTAATTGGATCCAGTCTAATTGATTCACAACAGCTCTTATCCATTCACCGAACAGAACTTAGCTCTAAAGGGATTCTTTTTTTTAATGTGTGCATTCTCTAGGAAACTGACACTGGACTAGGGTACCAAAGACCCTCTAGGAAAAGGGTTTTAGTGCCCTTTTCAGGGTTCTAGTTACAGAATCAGCCTGCACAAGCTCATAAAAGTCAATTATTAAATTTTCTGTGTGAGCATTTATACCTCAGAAATCAGCAAATCTACAAATTTGGTTTTGATTATTCTCACATATGTCTAGTCTTAAGAAATTGTTAGAGAAAATGTGAATAATGCAGAATAAATTTAAAAACAAGTCCTCTATACATTTTTTATAGAACTAGCTATTAAATATTTACTAACTCATCAATTTCTCTGTATTTCATGACCCTATGTGTTCACTATTTGTCTGTGTATGTTTGTGTTCTACCCCCCTGAAAGTATATCCCATCTCTCCATGGGAGTGAGCTGTAGGTAATCTTTTCTTGTCATTTTATTTGGTATGCTGTTTGCTTTTAATTAATATGACCTCTGGTTGTCTGAGGGAAATAAAAAACATCACTGGGCGTTTATGAGCTAAGATTGTGACTTTCAAATTTCTCAAACTTGGGAGAGCCTTCAGGATAGCTCATTATGAAGGGTTGTCACAGGTACCAGAGTCATGAGACAAAAGTATCTTGCATGCCTCAAATACTGAGACTTCCATATCTGGAGACTGAATCCTGCAGTCTTTGAGGTCCTTACCTTTTGTCATTCTTTCCTTTCCCTCTTCATCCAGGTGTGACAGAATGAAAAAAAAGACAAGTCAAATGAAACCATATTATGGAGGAATCAAAAGAATATTGAACCTAAAAACAGAGCATCTGGATTCTAGTATAGGTTCTATCCATTTATTAACTGAGTGTCTTTTTTAAAAAAAGTCACTAGTTCTTTGAATCTCAGCTTCTCCATCTATCAAATGGGTATTCCAATAAGAATGCTATGGTTCTTTCATATGCAAAATATACTGAATTTAAAGTAATTCAGGTAAAGTATGCAATGCTAAGTAACTGGGAAGGAGATGAGATATCAGAGGGGAGGGAAGGCTTAGGATAGGTTATTATAACAGGTAAAATATGAGAAGAGCCTTGAAAGACTCTAAAGATTCACTTTGGGATGAAGTGGGAGATAGAGTAAGATGTGTGTTCAAAGCAGGGGTGTAGATCAAGCAAAACAGAGAGAAGAAAGAAATGTTGTGCTCAGGATGATGATGATGATAATGATGATGATGATGATGATGATGATGATGATGATATTTGTCCTTCATTCTCAAAGAAAACCATGACATCAGGGAGGTGATGCCATGACAAGCAAGTAAATTGGATCTGAGTGAGATGGGGCTGTGCTAAGTCACCAAGGTCAATTTCCTCTAGAGCCATCTGGATCCAAAGGTCAGATATGAAGCAGGAGATGGCCCTGGATCAGAGTTTAGTGACTTGCCCAAGGATACTCAGTTAATAAGTATTAAGTGTCTGAGGCCACATTTGAACTCAAGACCTCCTGAATCTAGGACTGGTACTCTATCCACTTCTCCCCTGGACTACTTGGAATACAGTTTGGTTGGAATACTTAGTCTATGATTAAGAGTAATATGTAATAAACACAGAATGGGACAGCTGACTTCTGGTCAAGATGGTGGAGAGAAGACAGACACTGAGTTAAGGTCTCCTGATTTCCCCTCAGAAATAATATGAAAGAAACCTCTTAACAGAAATCCTATCGACAAAACCAAGAAAGAAAAGCTAGGAGAAGAATATCTACCAAAAATTCTGTCTCCTGGGATCATGGGTAAACTGGGGGCAGAGATCAGAGAGCCATTGCTGGTGGGGTGAGAGCTGGGCTAACCTAAGATCAGCTGCAGAGGTTTTTGACTGTGGGAGCAGAGGTATGGAGCGCTCTAACACACAGAGAGTTGCAAAGTTCTGCTAGACATTGATCAGCTCAGCTCTGGACCTTGAACTCCATACTTTCATTGGAGCCTTCTTCCCAGAACAAGCACAGTAATAGCCTCCTTACTGCCCCCCCCCCCATCCAGGCTCAAGTGTGGGCAGCAGAATTCACTCAGCTGAATAGGGAGAGTAATTACCTTGTCCCAGGGCCCAACCCACGTTGTTCCTGGATCATTCAGACCATGCTGCCACCTCTCACCCCTTCCAGGCCTAGAGAGAGGGCCTCAAATCAAGACCAAGACACTTCAGAGAAAGCAACCAGCACCACCTACTGGCCAGCTCACTTGGAGTTACTAAATACAGTGAGCAAAGTTTCTAGGAGTTTCAAAATTAAACCTCTGTGAACCAGCCCCACCACAACACAAGATCCTAGGAAAATGAAAAAAGACCAGCTCAAAGGGTGATCCATAGAAAACTACCTAGAAGGTAAAGACTCTGACTCAGAGAGATCTAGAACTTTTGAGGAGAATATGAATTGGTCTCCAGCCCAGAAAGACTTCCTAGAAGAAATCAGGAAGGGGTTTAAAAAATCAATTGGAAAAAGTAGAAAAAGAAACTCAAGAGAAATTAACATCTCACAACAAGAAAACAAATCCTTGGAAAATACAATTGAACAAATTCAAAAAGAAAGCAATTCTCTCAAATCCTCAACTGGGAAAATGCAAAAAAGAAAATAATTATCTCAGAACTATACTTAGGCAAATGTAAAACTCCTTCAAAAATAGAATTGACCAACTGGAAAAGGAACTGTGAAAGGGAAATGAAGAAAATTCATCTCTAAAAAATAAATAATAGAATCTGTGGAAACTAATGACTTCATGAAACAACAAGAATATGTTAAACAAAACCAAAAAATTGAAAAAATAGAATAAAATATAAAATACCTCATCAACAAAACTACTGACCTCAAGAATAGGACAAGGAGAATCAACCTAAGAATCATTGGGCTTCTAGAAAACATTTAAGAGGGGAAAAAAAGCCTGGACTTCATATTACAGGATTTAGTGGTGGAAAAGTACCCTGATATCATGGAACCATATGACAAAATATTTATTGAAAGAATCAATCCACTCTGGGAAAGGATACCAAAATGAAAATACCAAGGAATGTAGTGGCTAAATTCCAGAGCTATCAGATAAAAGAGAAAATCCTGTAAGCAGCCAGAAAGAAACAATTTAGATACCAAGGAATCACAGTAAGAATTACACAGGACCACTGCAACAATATTAAGGGATCAAAGAGCCTGGAATGAGATATTCCAAAGAGCAAGGAAGCTTGGAATGCAGCCAAGAATCCACTATCCAGCAAAACTGAGCCTTCTCTTCCAGGGGAAAAGATGAATATTTGATGAAATAAGATACTTATATCTCTTCCTGTTGAAAAGACCAGAGCTAAATAGAAAATTTGGACATCAAACAGGAGTCTCAAGAAGACACATGAATAGGTAAAAACAAAAAAAGTTCAAAGAAAAAACTGCTATCCAATAAGATGAAACTGGAGAATTGTAACTCAAATAGAGAGAATATACTTAGCTAGAAGCGATGCACATTCATGACTTACCCAGGAGTTTGATAGAATGATTTAAAAACAATATCTCCTTAAAAAGGGGGGGACAGTGAAGAGACGGGAGGATGGAGGAGATTGAATGGGGTGAATCACATTACATAAAAAGATACAAAGGACAATTCTCAATAGGGGGGAAGAAAGGAGGAGATGAGAACCACCTGAATCTTATTCTTATCAGATTAGGCCTAAAGTTAACATACACGCACTCAGTTAAGATGAGAAACTTATCTTACCCTTCAAGTGTAAAATAGAGAAAGCGGGAGGGGGAGACAGAGGAAAAAAAGAACTAACAGAAGGAAGAAGGGGCAAGGGAAAAGGGGAAAGAAAGGGGAGGGGGCTTGTATACAAGGGGCAAATATACTGAAGGTGGTGGTATTCAGAAACAAAATACTGGGGAATATGGATAAAGTGAAAAAAGGGGGAAATATAAGCAGAGGAAAGATAGCATGGAGGGCAATAAAGAATTAGTAATTATAACTTAGAATGTGAATGGGATGAACTCTCCCATAAAATGTAAGTGAATAGCAGACTGAATTAAAAACCAGAATCCTACAATATGCTGCTTACAAGAAACTCATTTGAAGCAGAGAGATACATACAGAGGAAAGGTAAAAGCTTGGAGCAAAATATATTTAGTTTCAGCTTAAGTGAAAAAAGCAAGGGTAGCAATCCTTATCTCAGACAAAGCAGCAGCAAAAATAGATCTCATTGAAAGTGATAAGGAAGGAAACTATATCCTCCTAAAAGGGAAGATGAATAATGAAGCAATTTCAATTCTAAATATATATGCATAACATCCAAATTTTTAGAGGAGAAGTTGAATTAGTTACAGGATGATATAGACAGCAAAACTCTACTGGTGGGAGACCTCAACTTCCCACTCTCAGATTTAGATAAATCTAACCATAAAATAAACAGGAAGGAAGTTAAGGAGGTAAATAGAATGTTAGAAAACCTAGACATGATAGACCTTTGGAGAGAGTTGAATAGGGATAAAAGGAATATACTTTTTTTCTCTGCAGAACATGGCATTTACACAAAAATTGACCATGTACTAGGACGTAATCAAATGCAGAAAGGCAGAAATTGTGAATATATCCTTCTCAGATCATAATGCAATAAAAAATCACATGCCATAATGGGCCAGGGAGAGATAGACCTAAAACTAATTGGAAACTAAATAACCTCATTTTAAGGAATGAGTGGATCAAACAACAAATTAAACAAATTAAACAAATTAAATTCCCTTGCCCCTTCTTCCTTCTGTTAGTTCTTTTTTCCTCTGTCTCCCCCTCCCCCTTTCTCTGTTTTACACTTGAAGGGTAAGATAAGTTTCTCATCTTAACTGAGTGCGTGTATGTTAACTTTAGGCCTAATCTGATAAGAATAAGATTCAGGTGGTAATTTGTTTTTTTCTTTCTTGTTTTAATTAAATTAACCAGAGGTTTATCAATTTTGTTGCTTTTTTCATAAAATCAGCTCTTGGTTTTATTAATTCTATAGTTTTCTTGCTTTTGATTTTATTAATTTCTCCTTTAAGTTTTAGAATTTCTAATTTGGTATTTAATTGTGGGTTTTTAATTTGTTCTTTCTCTAATTTTTTTAGTTGTATGTTTAGTTTGTTGATATTCTCTTTCTCCTATTTATTCATGTAAGCATTTAAACATATAATATATCCCCTGACAACTGCCTTGGCTGTATCCCATAAGTTTTGATATGTTGTCTTGCTATTATCATTATCTAGGATGAAATCATTGATTCTTTCTTTAAAATTATCTCTTATCATAAATGAAAAAGGTCACCTCACCACCAATGAGGTGGAAATTAAAGTAACAATGCAAAATTATTTTGCCCATCTGTATGCTAATAAATTTGATAGTATAAGTGAAATGGATGAATATTAAAAAAATATAAGTTGCCCAGGTTAAATTAAGAGGAAATTAAATATTTAAGTAACCCTATCTCAGAAAAAGAAATTCAACAAGCCATTAGTGAACTGCCTAAGAAAAAAATCTCCAGGGTCAGATGGATTCACAAGTAAATTCTATCAAACATTTAAGGAACAAATGGTTCCAATTGCATATAAACTTTTTAGTAAAATAGGTGAGGTTTGAAGTCTGCCTAATTCTTTCTGTGACACCAATATGGTGCTGATACCTAAACGAGAAAGAGTCAAAAGAGAGAAAGAAAACTATAGACCCATCTGCCTAATGAATGTAGATGCAAAAATCTTAAATAAAATTTTAGCAAGGTGATTACAGCAAGTTATCACTAAGATGACTATGACCAAGCAGGATTTATACCAGGTATGCAAAGTTGGTTCAACATTAGGAAAACTGTTAGTTTAATTAACTATATCAATAACAAATCAATCATAAATCATATGATTATATCAATAGATGTTGAAAAAGCCTTTGACAAAGTACAACACCATTCCTACTGAAAACAGCAGAAAACATAGTAATAAAGGAATTGTTCCTTAGTATGATAAGCAGTATCTATCTGAAACCATCAACAAGCATTATATGCAGTGAGGATAAGCTATAGGCATTCCTAATAAGATCAGGGGTGAAACAAGGATACCTGTTATCACCACAACTATTCAATTTTGTGTTAGAAATTTTAGCTTTAGCAATAAGAGAAGAGAAAGAAATTGAAGGAATTAGAATTGGAAAGGAAGAAACAAAACTCACTCTTTGCAGATGACATGATGGTATACCTAGAGAATCCTAAAAATTCATCTAAAAAACTACTGGAAATAATTAGCATCTTTAGCAAAGTCACAGGATATAAAATAAACCCTCATAAATCTTGCTGCAAGATACAGCAGCAAGAGCTAGAAAGAGAAATTCCATTCAAAATAACTTCAGACAATATAAAATACTTGAGAGTCTACCTGCCAAGGCAGACTCAGAAACTCTATGAAAACAACTACAAAACACTTCTCTCACAAATAAAACCAGATTTAAATAACTGGGAAAATATCAACTGCTCATGGGTAGGCCAAGCAAATGACAATTCTACCTAAATTAAACTATTTATTTAGTTCCATACCAACCAAAATTAAAAAAAAACTACTTTAATGAGTTAGAAAAAATGCAAGTAAATACACATGGAGGAATAAAAGTGCAAAAGAAGGTAGACTAGCCCTATGAGATCTAAAATTATATTATAAAGCATCAGTCATAAAAACTGTCTGGTATTGGCTTAGAAATAGAGTGGTAGATCATTGGAATAGACTAGATGCAATAGCAAGAAATGCTTATAGTAATGTGCTATTTGATAAATCTAAAGAATCCAGTTATTGGGATAAAAACTCTCTCTTTGATAAAAATTGTTGTGAAAATTGGAAGTTAGTATGGAAGAAACTTGGATTAAACCAACACTTCACATGCTATACCAAGATAAGATCAAAATGGATATCATATTTAGACATAAAAAATAATATTATAAGAAAACTAGGAGATCAAGGAATAGATTACCTATCAGATCTATGGAAAGGGAAGCAGTTTATGACCAAGGAAGAGATGGAGAACATCATTAAATACAAACTAGATAATTTCAATTACATTAAATTAAAAAACTTTTGCACAGACAGAACCACTCTAACCAAGATCAAAAGAAATGTAATGAATTGGGAAACAATTTTTGCAACTAGTATTTCTGACAAAGGACTCATTTCTAAAATATACAGAGAATTGAGTCAAATTTATATTTAAAAAAGCCATTCCATAATTGAAAAATGGTCAAAGATATGCAGAGGCAATTTACAGATGAGGAAATCAAAGTTATCCATAGTCATATGAAAAATTGTTCTAAATCATTACTTATTAGAGAAATGCAAATGAAAACATTTCTGAGGTACCACCTCATGCCACTCAGACTGGCCAATATGACCAGAAAGGACAATGATAAATGATGAAAGGGATATGGGAAATCTAGGACACTATTACATTGCTGGTAGAGCTGTGAACTCATCCAACCTTTCTGGAGAGCAATTTGGAATTACACCCAAAGGGCAATAAAAATGTGCATACCCTTTGATCTAACAATACCACTACTGGGTCTATGCCCTGAAGAGATCATGAAAAAGGGTAAAAAATATTCATAGCATCTCTATTTGTGGTAGCAAAGAATTAGAAATTGAGTGAATGTCTATCAATTGGGGAATGGTTGAACAAATTGTGGTATATGTACATTATGGAACACTATTGTTCTATTAGAAACCAGGAGGGATGGAAATTCAGAGAATCCTGGAGGGATTTGCATAAACTGATACTGAGAGATCTGAGCAGAACCAGAACATTGTACAACATAACAACAACATGGGGGTGATGATCAAACTTAATGAACTTGCTCATTTCATAAATGCAACAATCAGAGACAATTTTGGGTTATCGGCAATGGAGAATACCATCTGTATCCAGAGAAAGAATCGTGGAGTTTGAACAAAGACCAAAGACTATTAACTTTAATTTTTTAAAAACCTTGTTATCTTATTAAGTAATCTTGCTATCTCTTATTTTTTTTCCTTAAGGATATGATTTCTCTCTCATCACAATCAATTTAGATCAATGTATAACATGGAAACAATGTAAAGAGTAACAGACTACCTTCTGTGGGGGGAAGGAAGTGAGATTTGGGGAAAAATGTAAAATTAAACAATGAATACATAAATTTATTTTAAAAAATAAAAAATTATAAGTATATATGTACACATATATGTACATATGTATGTATATACATACAGAATGGAATGGAGCAAATTTGGGAAAACCTTTCAATGCCAAATAGAGAAGTCTGTATTTAAACCTAGAGGGAAAAGGGATTCTTCATACTTTTATGAGCAGGTCACATCCTACATTTTTGGAATAGCCCTTTGTCAGCAATGTAGAGAATGGATAGGAGAGGGGAGACATTAGTGATGAGGAGGCCCACTAGGAGATTATTGAAATAGTTCAGGAAAAACATAATAAAGGCCTCAACTAGGAGAAAAGAGAACTGTTTTATAGAGCACCAGGCCTAGAGTCAGAAAGACCTGAGTTCAAATCCAGACTCTAACCCTGACTAGTGGTATGACTCTGGATGAATCACTTAATCTTGTTTACCTTAATTTCCTCATTATTTTTTTTAAATCCCAAAAAGATTTTTTTTTAAAGGGAAAAAGGGGGTGGCTGGGTGGCGTAGTGGATAAAGCACTGGCCCTGGAGTCAGGAGTACCTGGGTTCAAATCTGGTCTCAGACACTTAATAATTACCTAGCTGTGTGGCCTTGGGCAAGCCACTTAACCCCATTTGCCTTGCAAAAACCTAAAAAAAGGGAAAAGGATCTACTTGCACAAAAATTTATGGCAATTGTGGTAGCAAAAAATTGGAACTTTAGAGGCTGCTTATCAATTGGAGAATGGTTGAATAAGTTGCAGTATATGAATATAATGGAATAGGATTGTGCTATAAGAAGTGAGGAGAAGGTACTTATCTGTAAAATTAGTGGGATAAGGAAATGGAAAATTATTCCGGGACCTTTGCCAAGAAAACACCAAATGGGGTCAAAAAGAGTTAGATATGATTAAAATGACTAAACTACATTGAGTTAGAATGTACACGAGTTGGCAACCAATGGACTATATAGAAGGTAAGGGAAAAGAATAAAACTAAAGTCATAAAACAGAGTAAAGAGGAAGGTGGAGGCTCCCTCACTGAAACAAGTCATTTAAAAAATGTAAAATGCTTGCAAATTGCTAAATAAATGGAAATAAATTAAATTATCAAAAACTAATTTGCTAAAGAAAGCAGAAAACTGGGGGGGGTGAAATTTTTATAGCAAGTATGTCTTATAAAAACCTTATTTTTGGAATATATAGAGGACTGAATCAAATTTTAAGAATACAAGCTAATACCCAGATGATAGTCAAAGGATATGAACAGGCAATTTTCAGATGAACAAATCAAAGTTATCTATAATCATATTGAAAAATGCTCTAAATCACTATTGATTAGAGAAATGCTGATGAAAAGTGGTACTATCTCACATTATGAGATTGGCTACTATGGCAAAAAAAGAGGAAAATGACAAATGTTAGAGAGGATGTGGGAAAATTCCCATTAATGCATTGTTAGTGAGTTTTGAATTTATCCAATTTGAAACTATGAGCAAAGGGTAACCACATAGTATTTATATTTTGATCTAGCAATACTTCTTCTAGGTCTGTATCACAGAGTTTTTTTTAAAGGGAAAATATTTATAACAGCTCTTTTTGTAGTGGCAAAGAATCAGAAGTTGAGAGGTTGCCTGACAATTGGAGATTGGTTGAATAAATTGCAGTATATCAATGCAATGAAATACTTTTTTGCTATAAAAATGATGAAAAGATAGATTTCAGAAAAACCTAGAAAGACTTATATGAACATATGCAAAATGAAGCAAGCAGAACCAGGATTGTACATAGTAATAGCATTATTGTATGGATGATCAACTGACTTAGTTATTCTTAGTAATACAATGATCCAAGACAATTTCAAAGACCTTTTTATGAAAAATTCTATTCCCATCCAGAGAAAGAACCGATGGAGTCTAAATGCAAAGTGAAACATACTATTTCACTTCATTTTTTTATGATTTTTTTTAGTCTATCTTCTTTTACAGCATAACTAATTATGAAAATATGTTCTGCATTATTGAACATACATAATCTATATCAAATTGCTTATTGTCCCAGAGAGGGAAAACAAAGGGAGGAAGAAAATTTGTAACTCAATTTTTTAAAAATGAATATTAAAATTTGTATTTACATGTAATTGGGGAAAAATAAAATACCATTTTTAAAAAAGAAAAGAAAAAGAACTCCTAATTCAGTCATCCATCACTGGTAAGTTTACAATCAGGGCATATATGTGAATCCCCTTCAGTCATGAAAACTATTGGAAGGTCCCTTGTTTACAGTCAGGGTCTGCCCACTTGTCTAAGAGCTTAAATTTATGAGACTATTACATAAAGATGTTACATAAATGAATCATGTCATTACTAATATAAACAGTTGGTGATCTTGAATGAGAAGTTGTTTGAATTATAGTGGATTGTCTGGCTCCCTCAAATTCCCTTAGCAACAACACAATCTGTTCACCCCAAAGGGACATTTGTAACACATTCAATTTTGCAAGAAACACTTGATACAACGAATGAATTCACTCAGAGACATCTGTTCAGGTACAGCTTCAACACAGTGAAAATGATTTCTTTAAGTGCAGTGAATATTACATGGAAGCTTATTTCTATCTGTAAATAGGATCTTATGGTCACAAACCTTAGGATTTTGTAAAAAAAAATAGTACATAAGAACAAGGAGTTCCAGAAATTTGGTTTATATCTTGTAATTCCAAGAAAACCATTTCTAATTATGTATGTGCTTTCACAAAATTTACAGATATCACAAAACCCTTTGGGCAATCTACTCCCTGACATGGTAGCTAGTTATCACTTCTTAGAAAAACAGGTTATCAGATTCCCTGCCAGAATTCATAAAAATCACTACCCAAAACATCAGGCTAAAATGTGCAAAGTTCAACCAACCAGATGTTTTGCTAGGCAACAGCAAACATATGGCTACTTTGAGAACATCTGTATAATTGTTGAATTTTTCATTTTGCTCAGCTGTTTGGCATCCTAGGGCACTGTCTCACTCCAGTGAGACATAGAAGTGACAAGTTTTCATATTATTCATCAACATAGACATAGGAAGAAAAGAATTATTGGGGAGGAATGAAATGTCCTGCTCCATCAAGGAAAAAGAGAGTAATATGAATGATTTATTAACTTACTATGTTACCAGAATTCTTAATACTTTTTTGTATTTCATCATACAAAGCCCACAGCATCTCTGCATCAGAGCTCACAAGAACAATCAGGTAGTATTGAGATTGTAACCATATTAATGAGAATTTGACAGAACTCATGTTTCTTTCTTCTTGATTGTTTGATTCCATTTTTACCTTTTGTATACAATCAATTACTAAGTCCTGTCAGTTCTACTTAGATATGTGTTAGTATAGACAGACAGACAGACAGATTTGTAGATTATAGATTTATCAGTGGGCAGCTAGATGGCACAGTGAACTCATCTTCCTGAGTTCAAATCCAGCCTCAGACATTTACTAATTACAAAACCCTAGGCAATTCATTTATCTCTGTATACCATAATTTCCAGATGTGTAAAATAAACTGGAAAAGTCAAACCACAGCAACTGTCTTTGACAAGAAAACCCCCATGCAAAATAATGAAGAGTTGGACACTATTAAAATGACTGAACAACAACAACAAAATCTATAGCTCTTTCTCTATATATGTATAAATTAACAGATATTATATGTAAGTAGATGATAGACAGACAGACCGACAGACAGATAGATAGATAGATAGATAGATAGATAGATAGATAGATAGATAGATAGATATGGTGGTAACTCTAGAACTGGAAGAAAATTAAAAACACCTCTAGCCTGATCATTTTTTATTTTACATATGAGGAAGACATACTTGTTCAAGGTCACATATTTAGTATCAAGAACACATTTAAATCTTGGTCCCCTGACACCAGTAGGAGTCCTCCCTCTACGTACCATCAATAACCTTTCTTGCCTCTGTTCTCTGTCTACTTCCACCAATACAATGCATTTCCAGGTTTTTATAATACCTTTATAATGGTTCCACCCCTACTAGCTCCCCACCTTAATCTATTCTATACACGACTTCCAAACTTATTTTCATGATATAGCAATGTAGTTTAACAAGTAACACTCATATTCCTTAACTTGGTATTCAATGGCACTCTATAATACAATGTTCATCCTGCTTTTCCATCCTTATCTCCTATTACTCTGTTCCACATATATTATGGTCTAGTTGACCTAGATAACATTTTGCTACCTTAAAAACTGAATAAGCTAGACTAAGTGTTAACTAATTTGA
Organism: Macrotis lagotis; assembly: GCF_037893015.1. NCBI lineage: Eukaryota > Metazoa > Chordata > Mammalia > Peramelemorphia > Peramelidae > Macrotis > Macrotis lagotis. Next base: position 226,472,645 of record NC_133663.1, on the reverse strand, counting down.
TCAAAAAGAAAACAAAATATGAAAATCAACTGGAAAAAAGAAAATATATGACAATTAAGATGAAGGAAATTATTAGAAACTCTTTTGCACAAATATATACCAATAAAACTAATAACTTGAATGAAATGAATGATTAAAAATATAAAAAAACACAAAATAATAGAAAAATGAAGAATTTAAATAATCCAGTTTCAAAAAAAAGAAAGGGAAAGAAAGGAGAAAGAAAAAGAAAGAAATGGTTTAGATGATCAAAGTTCCTGAGTATTCTAACAGTGTTTGCAGTTGAGATCTTAGTTACTTCAGATCACTACTGGTAGGAGTCTAGATTTCTACCATCCTTGGTCCAGTACACATTGATAATCCCCTCTTCCTTTTAGATTTCAACAATCCGCTCTATTGATTGATTCTCAAATAATGCTCTCAAACTCTGGCCTCCTCATCTTCAGCCCTCATTTTCAGTTAACTACAGAAAATCTTCATTTAGTTGCTCAAATGACAGGAGCAACATTTAAAAAGTGAACTAACCAATCTCTAAAAATATGCTTCCGATTTCTTTATTGGCACTAGAATCATTATCCTATCAGCAAACCAAAGTTTTCTTCTTCCACCCATTCATCCAATCACCAAGTTCTATTTCATCTTCTCCAAAATCTCCCATATACCTTTTCCTTTTCAATTCTTTTCAGCTTCCATTGCCCTTGACCTAGCCTATTCCCTAATCCCTTTGTACCTATAGCTATGATAAAGCCATCTCTAGCCTCTTCTTATTTTGAATGACCCTACAAAAGGCTAATAAAAAAGATATTTTCTAGTATCCTTCTACCACTCCCCATCAAATATAAAATCTTGTTGAATATTTTTTCTGGTTCAGATGTGTAAGGGATAAATAACATAGACAAAATATCTATTAAATGTGTACTATGTATTTAGCACTTTGCCAAATTCTAGGGGATAGATATTATAGCATAGAAAACAATCCCAATCAAGGAGTTTACATTTGAATAGGAGAAGGTGATACATAAAGTGATACCCAGATTAGGTTTTATCAGAGAAGTTAGGATGGATGGGGTGGAAATGATCTGAGAGTGAGATCATCACAGAATTCATGAAGGTTTGATTCTTGGTTAGATAAGACCAAATAGAAAGATAATAGAATCCTTCCCCAGTTCTTTCTACTCCTCCAGGAGAGAGCTGCTTTGTACACCCTTTATGTTGTGCTTTAATGCCTTAGTGTTTTACATACTTTTTTTAACTGTCTTTTTAAAAATTTTATTTTCTAATTCATGAAATAAAAGAAGCATTTCCATAACATAGTACAATTAAAAAACAAAAGATCATTGTGCATGAAGCTATAAATCCACTATGCACAACTTGCTATTCCCCTTCAAATATACAACAAAATTATGTACATTTATTCCCCGCCCCAGTGTAGAGATGACTAACATTAGAAACAGACAGGTAGATATATTCAAAATTATTCTATATACACTTCTATTAATCAGTTCTTTCTCTGGACACAGATTTCCAAGAAATAGATAATCTAAGATTTCCTGAGAAAAACTCAATCTGTCTTAATAGAGTTTGCTATACCAATGAAATCTTAAATCTAATTCCAATCCCCTTTTTTTAAACTCTCCATACTATACATATATAATCTGTTCCTCTATTTTTCTTATCTGTCATCCATGCTATACTTCTCTCTTTAAAAAGGTCAGGTTGATACTCTCCCACAATATCCATTTTCTTCAAACCTCAGAACAAATATCATATCCCCTGAGAGGTTTTTCCCACTAATCCCTACCAAAATTAAGTCACTCTTTTACTTTAAGTTAGTATTTCCATTGCTAAGATTTTCTAATTTCTTTTATTTTCCATCTACATTCTCCCTTTAGACAAATACAACCTCTTCCTAGACTCAACTCAGAGAAAATAGAGGGTCCTCACCCCTTCACTCTTGAACTCCATAGTCTCTTATTCCTACCCCATTACTAACAATTTCTCCCCTCTGTTATCAATTCAAAAAACCAATATTAGATACTTTCTTTGTGCAAAGATCATGGATTTTTAGTTGGAAGGGAACTTAGAAGTTCTGAATCCTATATAGCACTGTGTTCATTTTTATGAATATAAAGATTGATATGCTGTTAGTACTACTCTGCAGATGCTTATGATGTGATAGTGTAAAAGAGATTTCAAGTAGGCAAATTTCATGATTAATCTGTTTTAACATTGTTGGTTGCTAAACTTTATATACATTATCTCACTTGCGCTTCAAATCATATCTGACTCTTTGTGATGCCATTTGGGGTTTTCTTGGCAAAGTTACTGGAATGGTTTGCCATTTCCTTCTGCAGCTCATTTTACATATGAAGAAACTGGAGCAATCAGAGTTAGGTGACTTACCAAGGAACATACAGCTAATTAAAGTGTCTGAAGCCAGATTTGAATAAGGAAGATGAGTCTTCCTGATTCCAGGACCAGAGTTCTATCCACTGCGACATTCAGTTGCCTCCAATAAATCTGGTGAGGAAGTTAATATTATCTCCATCTTGCAGATAAAGAAACTGAGACTCCACATTTTAAATAATTTTCCCATAGCCATATTGCTGATAAAAATATCAATGGTGGGATAAAATACCAAGTCATATTGACTCTGAGATCAGCATTCTATCTACTAGTCCATGTTGCCTCTATAAGGCTTTTTGACAAGCTATCTTGTGGAATAAATGAGAGTAATGATAACCTAAACTTTCATTTGTCACAATTCACTCCACACAAAGACAGGAGAGAGACAAATAAAGTAGACAGTTTCCAAATAGTCTTAAAAACAACTTCATATCTCAGGGGTTTTATTAATGAATTATTTCCCTATATTTCTGACAATTCACAAAATATACACTAATATGGAAAAAATGCCTGAATTTATTAATTTTAAATCTGGAAGAGGGAAGGAAGGAGGTCAGAAATAGCTTTGCAAGCATTCCTGCATTTAACCAAATATAACCATGCTTTTATCAATACTATAAAAAGTATTTACATCTTGCCATTAAACTCTGAACTGGAAACCAAACTCATGGGGGAGGGGAAGCAGATATAGCCCCTACCCTTTAAATGGTTATATACTCTTAGTGGTGAATAGTTCACAAATGATCAAGAGATATAGAGTGAGTGATTAAGATCATAAAGATAACAGCAAATAGTGTTGGATTTGAAGTTCAAATACTACTTTGGACACTAGCTTTATGACCCTGAGTAAGTCATTTAATCTGCCTCTGCCTCAGTTTCTCATGTATAAAATGAGGATATTAATAGTATCTATGTCCCAGAGTCAACCCAAGGAGAAATAAGATAATGTTGTAAAGCACTTCATAAATTTATAAATATAAAAACAATAAATGATATATAAATATATAATATAAATAAAATAATATAATATGATAAATAATATACAAATTTCAAGTGCTCTTCTATATATAAATTTATATATAAATATATATGTCATTATTTTAATCAATATAAGAAATTTTTACCCAATATCAGCAATAACAATTATACAAGGAGAGATTTTGCTGAAAGAAAACTTTACTTAAACTTGACAAAAGACCATCTCTATCATCTCTATTACTGACCACCTGTGTGGCTTTGGGGAAATCACTAACTCTATGAGAGTTTCAGAAGTCCTCTTCTATTAAATGATGGGGTTGGATCAGATGGAAGATGACTTCTGACTCCAAATACTATGAAACCTATGAGAAGTTCAGTTAGTCAACAAGTATTTATTAAGCACCTACTATGTGACAGATACTCTACTAAGCTCGAAGAATAACAAAAAAGGGCAAAAAACAGTCCTTGTACTCAAGGCATTCACAGTCTTATGTCTGTTTTGGTTGGTCTGAGGCTCTGCCAGCCAAGAGACTTAGGATCCAAAGGGATCCCAAAGTTAGGGTGAGAGACAAGAGATGGGGCAAGTGCAGTGTTAGATCTGGAGTAAAGGCCACAATGAAGTCCCTGCTGCCTTACTATATTTCCCCTAAGAGGTGGGAAATGTCTAAGATTCCCCTCTGTTCAGGTTTTCTCTGGGACTCTTCTCAGGGTTCAGTATGTGACTGCTAATATGAACTTGGAAGGAAACCTTGAAAGATAGCTGCCCAAAAGGTCTTTCTTACTTTATCTCCACACCATAAAATTCTACTGCCAAAGATTTATTCTCTTAGGTGAAGGTTTTAAGGGAGAGAACTCTTTTGTGGAGTTATAATGGCTCTGGAGAAATGCCAGAGCTGTTGGAATCCCTTTTAGAGTAAGAATAGCACTACCAACCCAAAGTCCCTTTTCAGTTGTTGGGCAGTTTGAATATCATATAGCCTTCAATTCTCTAGAAGTCTTATCTCTCCTCTTACCCTCTACAAACACCAAGTTTCCATGCCCAGTCTCCTGGCTACCCTTCCCTCAGTGTCTGGTCCTGCTAGGTCCAGATAAGAACCTTGTAAAAGACCACCAAACTTGACTAATAGGAATAGTTTTATATCCCCTGGGGTCCAGAGAAGTGAGACCAATTCCATTCATGTCCAAGCCAATTGGACAATGTATCTTCAGCTTCCTTGAGTGCCCTTCATGTTGTATGTCTTCTCAGTAGAGTTGGTTTGTTTGTTTTACTTTATTGTTTTATGCTTTGTACTTCTTTGTTTTGGACCCTGATATCCTGAACCTTCCTGTGTTTTCATTGAGGTAGGGATGGATGGAGAGATAATAATCTCATAGTATAATTATTTAAAGAACTACATTATGGATTGAATTTATATCTTGACTAAAGAGTTCATCAGTGTGAAGGACTCAACTGATGTAGAAGAACAATTTATCTGTAACTGTCAGTCTAAGATTTTTGTCATTTCAATTGTGTCTGACTCATGATTTCATTTGGGGGTTTTCTTCTTTTTTTTTTAGGTTTTTGCAAGATAATGGGGTTGAGTGGCTTGCCCAAGGCCACATAGCTAGGTAACTATTAAGTGTCTGAGGCCAGATTTGAACTCAAGTACTCCTGGCTAGGGCTGGTGCTCTATCCACTGTGCCACCTAGCCACCCCCTTTCTATTTTTTTTTTGAGACACACAGGGTTTGTATCCAGTCAGTAAGTCTGAGACTGACTCCAGGACTGATCCTTTATCTATTATGCCACTTGGCTGCCCCTATTGTGGGGGGGGGGGGTTGGGAAAAGATTTTGCAGTGATCAGCCATTTCCTTCTCCAATGAGGAAATTGAGGCAAATAGGGTTAAGGAACTTGCCCAGAATCACACAACTAGTAAGTGTCTGATGCCTTGAACTCAGGAAAATGAGTTTCTGACTCCAGACCTTCGCTCTGTCCACTGTGTCACCTAGCTGTCCTAGGATTACTGAGAGGCTTAATGACTTGTCCATATTCACATGGTCAGTGTGTATCAAAGGTCTCAAACCCAGCTATTACCTATGCTAAGATTCATGTTCTATCTATTATATGCCACATTGCCTTTCATAGCATAGAAATATGAAAAAATGCATATATATACAAATATGTTTTCCACTGAGATCTGTGATATTTTCTACCATTCTTATTTTTATTTAATCACAACTTAACTAATTTTATTATTTATGTAATTTTATAGGTAAATAGAAGTAATTATGAAGAAATAATAAAAAGACCAGTAATTTATTTCATATACAAGAAAAATATCCTTTAGTTGAGCAAATGGGCATTTGAAATCTTACATGATTATAATTTTAGTAACATAAGTAATATTGTATGAATAATAAAGATATACTACACTTATTAATGTGAATTCTATCTTCACATTTATTTCTTGAGATATGTTTAGAGTTAAGTGAATACATGTAATTTGTAGATATAATTCAAGATGTCAGCTTCTCAACCATCATTAAAAATTCAAATGTAAGAACATTTGTTCATAGTGGTACATTAAGCAAAAAATTGGAAAAAGTTCAAATTCATAATTTTAAAAGTATGTTTTTATAATATGATCCCATACATCAAATGTCACTGGACCTTGCTTCCTTTAATGATGTGGTAGAGACCATGTTTTATTATGCTAAATTGTGTCTATCTCTCCAAGTTTTCAAAATCAATTCAATTCTAAATTTCAAACTCCAAAAATCTATGGATTTTATATCTATGAACTGGCGTTCAGATTGAGATCAATCAATTTGGGCTAAAAACTGGTCATTCACAATTTCCTGCCTCAGTGGATTTTAATCTGAAATGGCACAATAGCATTTTTCCTTTCTGGACCCTTAGTATCTTTTGCCAAATGCAGCTTGTATTTTGATGACTGCTTCTGCAAGAAACTAAGGGGGTGATGGAACAGTGATTTGAATGATGATATGATTTCAAGGTTTGAAACTGCAGTATTACTCCTTTCGATCTCTTTTACAAATAGAAATTATCATGGGATCACAGATTGAGAGGTTGTTTAGCATATTTAATAAGAATTTATTTTGTTGATTAGTCATTTTTCAGTCATGTCTAACTCTTCATGACACTATTTGAGGTTTTCTTGGCACAAACGATAGGAATGGTTTGTCATGTCCTTCTCCGGCTCATTTTCAGATAAATCAACTGAGGCATACAGGGTTAAGTGACTTCAAGACCAGTTATCAATCCACTGGACCATCTAGTTGCCATAATAAGTTGTATCCACTGTGAAACAGAATCTTGTTATCATTGATGTTCTGCTCATTCTTTATGTAATCCTTACACCAGAAATTCCTTCCTGATACAAAAGAGCCAGGTATATTTTGGAGGATTTCTCATCCAGATAATCTGGGATCCTCAGTACAAGTGAAGGGATTAATGAAAAGCATTTCAGTCAAAACACTATGCTAAACATTATGGATACAAAAAAAAGAAAAAGATAGTTCCTGTTCCCAAGGATATTACCAACTAGTCGTGGGTGACCAAAAATATAGAGGAGAACTTAGCCCCAAATCATATGGAAAAACCCAGTTTTCAAGTACAGTGGCAAAGCTGACTAATACACTTTCCTTAATGACATCTCCATTGACAAATTTTCTTTTCCAGGTTTTTGGGAACTATGACTGCTAAGAAGATAAGTGTGCAGTGCCTACAGAAGTAATAGTAACTGAGTCATATCTTCATAGGGGTTACTCACCTGGAAAATGGCTATTGGGGCCAGGCTTGCAAGTTGGACTGGTGGTAGGGGGCTGCTGTTCCATGGTTCTTAATCTTACCTGTCAATAGGTAACATTTTGTTAGTGGTTGATTTTGAGAGTGTACCTCAAAAATGTATGACTTCTGTTTCTTACTTATTTAATAACTTTTTGCCTTCACATGTCCTCTTTTTATCATTTTCTAGATGGTGTTACTCCCAACAATCTGTTGATTAAGAAGAGTACCTCAGTCTCCCACAATTATCTTTCCATCCACTTCCTCACAATTCTCCCCTGGAGCAACTAAGAAGAATGATTAAAATTACTTTCATCCTCTGTGGGGGAAAAAGAAACACCTCACTTGATTTTCCTCTGAGAACCAGTTGAGAAATATGTGTATATAGTCCCTCCTAAATTTAGGAGGTCTTTTTTGATTCAGAACTCCTTAAATTCTTCAAGAAAAGATAAAAATTAGTTCAAAATGGCTCCTCTAAGCAACCTCCCCCCTACCTTTTTTTTTACCATTTTACCTTGCAAATCATATGTCTTGACCAAAGAAATTCATAAAATAATCCAGAGAATAAGGAATCCAAAAGTCAGATGGCAACCCAGCCCAGCATCAGTGCCCTGAAGTACAATGAGTTACCTCTAGACCCAAGGCAGCCTTGAGAAGGAGCTCTCAGAAAGTCTGACTTATACATTAGAAATGGTGGTACTAACTCAATATCACCTATCTACTCACTTTTTTTGAAGAATTTTTTCAAAATTGATAATTGTTGGTAAATATAGATCATAGAAAAACTATTAATATATAAGAATTCTAAAAGTAATTCAAAACATAATTAAAAAATAAAAGTTAATCTTCCTTTATCCTTCTACAATATTTGGAGCTTTGTGAAGGGAGCAGAACCAAGAGAACATTGTACACATTAACATCATCATTGTAAATTGATCAACCTCAACAGATGCAGCTCCTCTCAGCAGTTCAGAGAGCTAGGGACAACCCTAGAAGACCGGCTAAGGACAATGCTATCCCCACCCAGAAGAAGAAAAACAAAACCAACCCCCCAAAATACCTTTAGAAATCTGAATGATCAATACTTCACTTTTTAAAAAAATTTCTCTTCTATATTTCTTTCCTATCTCATGGTTTTCTTTCTTTTCCCTTAATCTTAATTTCTCATAACAAAAATAACTTGTTTGTAAACATGTCGAACACAAATATGTATGTATAATATTCACCTGATCTTCACCAGTGAGGGTATGGGGGTGAGAAGGGAAGGTGGAATGAAATTATGTAACTAAAAATATGCCTATGAATGTGAATGAAAGTTGAAAAACTTTCATAACATGCAATTGGAAAAATAAAATAAAATAAAATAATAATTGAAAAAGATATATTTGGGGAGTGGTTAGGTGGCGCAGTGGTAGAGAACAGGCCTTGGAGTCAAGAGTGCCTGGGTTCAAATCTGACCTCAGACACTTAATAATTACCTAGCCGTGTGGCCTTGGGCAAGCCACTTAACCCCATTGCCTTGAAAAATCTAAAAAACAAACAAAAAAAAGATATATTTCGAGTTTTTGACCACCATATCTTCATAGTTATTTTTCCATCTTAGGATTTTGGGACAGCTCTTTTTTTAAGGTTTTTGCAAGGCAAATAGAGTTAAGTGTCTTGCCCAAGGCCACACGGCTAGGTAATTATTAAGTGTCTGAGACCAGATTTGAACTCAGGTACTCCTGACTCCAAGGCCAGTGCTTTATCCACTATGCCACCTAGCTTCCTGGAACATCTCTTTTTGCTCTCTGTCTATTCTCATTCTTCTTTATCCAGAATATCATCTATGTCATATTTACTAAATGTGGGTAAATACCAAAGCTCTGTCCTGAAACCCTTTTCTGGGATCTTTTCTATTTATACAATTTTATTTGGTGACCTCATGAATTTAGTCATCATCTCTATGCTGGTTACTTTCAGATCTATATGTTTAGATCTAGTCTTTCTCGTGAATCTTAGTCTTGCATCTGAATGGCTGAATTGAATGTTTTATAAATATCTCAAACTCAACATATTCAAAATAGAATTCAATATTTTTCCCTAAAATCTACCCCTCTTCCAAACTTCCCTATTATCATTCAGGACAGCACCATCTGTCCAGTAAACTAGATTCACAATCAACATATCACCTTTAATTCCTTACCACACATAACCGGTCACTTGTTAAACATTTCCCTTTTCTCCAATATAAGTATGGGTCAATAAAAGCTAACATTTATGTAGGGCTTATTTTGTGACAAGTTTACAGATGAGGAAACTGAAGCAAACAGAGATTAATTGACATGCTCAGGCCATACCCTGTTAATATGCCAGATTTGAATTTGGATTTTTCCCTACTCTTGATCCAGCCCTACTAGGCCATTTAGCAATTCCAAACCTTTCATCTGAACTCTTCCAATCTTAAATCTTTCCCCATTTCAGTAAATCCTCCACATAGCCACCAAAATAATTCTCCTAAGACACAATTATTGCTGTCACTTCACCTCCTTCCCAACTCAATAAAACTCAATAACTCCTATTACCTCTAAGAAAATATAATCTGTCTGGCAGTTTACTCTTTATAATCAGATCTCTTCCTACCTTTGTAGTCTTCTTACATCTACTCTCCTCAATGTTCTCTATTGTCCAGTCATACTGGACTAATTGCAGTTCTTTGCACCCAACACATCACTTTCTCTCAACCTTTAGCTGTCCTCTGTGCCTGAAATATTCTCCCTCTTCACCTTCAAATCTTGATATTCCTATTCTCTTCAAGACTCAATTTATCTTCTGCATGAGGTCTTTTCTTGTCCCCCTGACTGCCAATATTTTCCCCTTAAAATATTCCTTTATTTTTTGCAAGTTTTTTGCATATTCATAATTATATACATTTATCCCTTCCATTAGAATGTGAGTTCTTTTAGTATGTCCTCGCTGATGACAACATAGTGATCAGCTGATTAACTTCTATCTCCTCTCCTCCAGTCAAGAATCAAAGCCTCCCAAAGAAGAGGAGAGAAAAAGGTTATAAGATATTTAGCAAAATTTTTTCAGTTACATTCCTCACAGATAAACCCACATGAATATACAACCCACATAACTAAAAAAAGGCAATACATATACACATCTTATATAATAAAAATTAGAACTAGGTCAAAGAAAAACCTCAGCGTAGACTATAACCATTTCTGATTGAAGTTTAATGAATATAAAAAAATACTCTTGAAGACAGCAAAAGAGTCAGAAATTGACTCAGCTACAAAAAAATTTTGAATTTCTTTGCCAAGTAGGAAAACATAACAGTTAAGGCAAAACTGGATTAAATTCATTTTTCAAAAACATACAGAGGAGGAGATAAGAAGATTATGAGTAATATTGCCTCAAAAAACAGTGGAGCAGAAAATGAGTCTGCAGAGCACTTGGCATGAGATAATCACAAGAGCATTTGTAAATGATACAGGAAAGAGGACAGAAAACAAATGAAAAATGGATAGATCTGTCAGAATTTCTATTACAAACTATTTTATTTTCTTTTTTTTTTTAGATTTTTGCAAGGCAAATGGGGTTAAGTGGCTTGCTCAAGGCCACACAGCTAGGTAATTATTAAGTGTCTGAGACCGGATTTGAACCTAGGTACTCCTGACTCCAGGACCGGTGCTTTATCCACTGCGCCACCTAGATGACCCAAACTATTTTCATTTTCAATGATGGTAGAACCAGCACATTGGAAGTCTAGCATTTATCTTGAGTGAAGTATATGAGAAAAGTGAAAATGGCACTAAACATATGAAAATGGAAAGAAGTGGTGGATCAGATCATGTACATAGAGAAAAAAAATAAATAAACTAGAAGCGGTATTATTTTGAAAGCATTAAAAATAAATTCACATTCCTTTGTTGAGCCTCTGGGTTTTTTAGTTAAAATTATCATTGCAATTTTGAAATCTACTTTTTTAATTAACAAAAAATTATTTTCCTCACCCTTCCAATTTTCTGCTTCTATCCCCACCAAAAATAAAAATAACAACAAAATCCTTGTAATAAATATATATTGCAAAACCAGTTAGATTTTCTCATTGGCATTGACCAGAATCATGTCTCATGTTCCAATGTCTCTGTCTGAAATTGTGATTATTCATTGTTTTGATCTGAGTACTTGAGCCTTGAGAATCATCTGTCTTTAAAATGTTTTTATTACATAAATTGTTCTGATTCTTCCCACTTCATTCTTCATCAGTTCTTCCAAATATTTCCAGATTTCTCCAACATTGTTCCCTTCCTCATTTAAGACCACACAGCAGTATTCCAAGGGTAGTTCTCTTCCTGTCCTCAAGAAGCTTGGCTCTGATGTGACGACATATTAAAAAAAACAAGGAGTGATGGCCAGGGAAAAGAGTGTAGGTCTGAACAACCACAGAAATAGAGAGTTGATCCAGAGGTAAGGCAATTGACACAGCCTTTCAATACAATAAAAGTCAACAAATATTTATTAATGAGCTAAGTTGTACTATGTACTAAGCACTGAACAAAATGCTGGAGACCCAAAGGCAAAACCATCACCTGTATTCAAGAAGCTAACAATCTAATTAGAGAGACAACATACAAAACATATATGTGCAAACAAGATATATTCAGGATAAATTGGAAGATAAACTTTCCAAAAGCAATGATGCTATTGATTTGATTGTTGTTCACTGAGCAAAATGTTAGAAAAAAGGGATATAACAGCAGAGATGACAAGATGGGCTTGGTGATGGCCAGCTGATGCTGGGGGGAAAGACTTTAGCCAACTTTTCATAATGTTTGTCACCATAAGAAACAACATGAACAATCAATCAGTCCTAATTGAAGACATACCATGGAGTGATTTTTTTCCCCCTATAGAATGAACTCTAAAGACACCTTTGAGCAAATCACAGAAGCACAACTTTTTCCCAGAGATTTTTTGGGGGATCCCACTGAGGTTTCTGAAATCCCTTAATGTTTAATTAAGACAGAAAAATTGGAAGAAGGTGGAGATGAATTTCTGACTATGTATTAAAATCCAAGCCATCTAGCTGTCTTTCAAGCTGATAGATGTGATTTTCAGGATATTTCAAAACCTTACAGTCATTCTCATCAGAGCATCTTTGTTTTTAGTTCCAAGATGAATAGAATGTAAGGATTATTCACTCAACACAATGGTTGGTTGGTGATTGGTTGGTTGGTTCTTGTTATTGATTATCAAAGAAAACCAAAAATCACATCACTATGTTTCAGACAAATTATGTGTATCCAACTGTGACTGATCAGACCATACAAGCTCAGAATGCTCTACCACAGGTCAGGCACAAATCATCCATGTGAACACCTGGGGTGCTCACTCTAAACATATTCTCATGTTTCTAATGAGCTGCTCCAATTCTTCATTCCTCATAAAGAGCAGCACCCTCACTGATGAGGGCATGCCATGCTGGGGAGTCTTGTGGTAGTATCTCTCATGCTGTACAATTAATTCTAAAGTTCTTAAGAGAGACCTTCAGGGTGCCCTGGCATCGCTTCTTCTGACCCCCTTGTGAGCAATTAGCTTATGTGAATTCTCTATAAAATAGTCTTTTCTAGCAAGCGTACTTCCAGCATTCTAACAATATGTTCAGTCCATAGCGGTTGCACTCTCTGTAGTAATGTTTAAATACCAGGCAGTTTAGCTTTAAAAAGGACCTCAGTGTCTAGTATCTTCTCCTGCTGGATGATCTTCAGACTTCTCCTAAGACAAGTTAAATGGAAGTGATTCAGTTTCCTGACATGACACTGGTAGACTGTCCATGGTTTCACTGGCATATAGCAATGAGGTCAGCACAATGACTTTGTAGATATTCAGTTTGGTAGTCAAGTCTAATCTCACACACTTTGTTGGGGGCCTCCCAAATACTAAGATAATTCTGGCAATGTGTATGTCAACCTCTTTATCAATGTGCATTCCCTGGAAAGGACACTGCCAAGGTAAGTGAACTTATCCATAGTCCTCAAAATGTCTCCATTTGCTGTAATCAAAGGTTCCACATATAGATGGTGTGGTGCTGGCTCATGGAGAACTTCTGTTTTCTTGCTTTTAATTGTTAGATCAAGATTAGTACAAGCACCAGAGAATCAATCCATACTTTTGCATCTCAGTTTCAGAGGCTGCATTGAGTGCACAATCATCTGCATACAGGAGCTCATGCAACAACACTTCTTCCTCTTTAGTCTTGGCTTGTGACTTTTTCGTGTTGAAGAATTTGCCAGTAGTGCAGTAGCTGACCTTGATGTTGTGTTCTCCTTCAGTGAAGGTGCTTGATAACATGGCTGAAAACATCATGCTAAAAAGCATGGGAGTAAGGACACAGACTTGTTTCACTCCACTGGTGACTGGAAAATCTCAAGAGCATCCAGAACCTGGGCAAGCATGAAATTGACATACAATTCTGATGAACTTCTCCATGCAACCAAATTTGAACATAATTTTCCATAAACTCTCATGGATGATGGTATCAAAGGCCTTGGTCAGATCTACAAACGTCATATACAGACCTCTGTTATGTTCCTGCCATATTTCCTGAAGTTGTCAGGCAGTTCTTCAACACTTTCTGAAGCCACACTGGCTCTCAGGGAGGTGACCATCTTCCAGGAAAGGATCAGTCTATTGAGAACTCTGGTAAGAATCTTAGCAGCAATGCCTAAAAGAGAAATACCCCTATGATTGTCACAAGACATTCTACTCCCTTTACCTTTATAGAGATGGACAATGGAGGCATCCTTGAATTCCTAGGGGATAACCTCTTCATGACATATGACCTGGAAGAGTACAGTTGACCTCCCCATCTTGTAAACCTCAGCTGGAATAGAGTCAGCACCAGTTGCTTTACCACTTGAAAAGAGCCTAATGGCATTAAAAACCTCTTCTTCAATTGGAGTTTCAGTTAGGGATATATTGATTACAACTTGAGGTAACTGGCCAATGGTTCTTACATTGTTTGATGATGGTCTTTTAAGACTATGGAAATTTCAGTTCATCACTCTAGCATCATGTCCCTATTGTTAATCAATGTAGACCCTCAGCTGGGAGTAGTTGAGATATAGCATAGGTCTTTGGCCCATAGCCTTCAGGGCATCATTAAAGCACTTTGGATTGTTACTATCTGCACAAAATCACAATATAAATTCATTCTTCCAAAAGATTCACTACAGAATCACTTTAAAATTAAGCTCTTCAACATTGTGTGATAATCAGCTATGACTGAATTATCGCTTTTCAGCAACACAAGACAATTCCAGAAGACTCAAGATGGAAAATGCTATTCACATCCAGAGGGAAAAAAACTATGGAGTCTTAATGTAAAACAAAGCATACCATTTATACTTTAATTTTTTTGTGTGAATTTTCTGTTTTCTTCTATTTCTTTTCTTAAATGACTAATGAGGAAATATGTTGATGTGATTGTACATGTATAACCTATATCAGATTGCTTGTAGTCTTGGGAAAGGGAGATGAGTAAGAAAAGGTTTGAGAAAAAATGGAATTCAAAATATTTTTTAAAATGATGCTACAAACTATCTTTACATTGAATTGGAAAAAATAAAATGCCATCTACAAAAAAGTAAGTTCTCCTGTTGAAATTAACAAAAATATTAAGTTTATTTGCTTTTTTTGGAAGTGGTCCAAAACTGTGTTTTCCTAAATGTGAGGAAATTCTGATTTGGAAACTTCCTCTACAAATTCAGATCAGCAATTCATTTATAATTTATGCTGTTAGAAAGTTATCAGGAAATGAAGATGCTAAATGACTTTTCTATGTTCACAGTCATAAGGGGGGGATTGATTATGAAGTCTCTCTCTCTCTCTCTCTCTCTCTCTCTCTCTCTCTCTCTCTCTCTCTCTCTCTCTCTCTCTCTCTCTCTCTCTCTCTCTCTCTCTCTCTCTCTCTCTCTCTGACGTCAAAGATGCCCCACCATCCAGAACAGAAATTTTTTCTTGTCTCTGTCTCTTTCTCGATAAAATTTATACCTATATCTACATATAAATGCTTAGCACATAGTAAGGACTTAATAAACGCTTATTCTTTTTTCCTCATCTCTTTCTCATATATATTTTACATGTGTACATGTAGATATGTGTACATTTATGCATGTTATGTGTATGTATATATTCCTGTATAATGGATATGTGAGTACATATGTGTGTTTGGGGTGCATGCATGCATGTTTACAGTGCACATGTATAGTGCATACACTTGTGCATTTGTATCATGTGTGCATAGATTCACATGCATGCACATACATGAAGCAACTCCTAGCACAATTGAAAGTGCACTTGAGTTCAAATTTGACCTCAGATATTCCCTAGCTGTGGGACCCTGGGGAAGTCACTTAGCCCGTTTATCTTAGTTTCCCCATCTTTAAAATGGAGATAACAGGGTTGTTGTAAGGATCAAATGAGATCATATTTGAAAAGGGCTGAGCACAGAGCCAGGTAAATAACAGGAGCTGTATAAATGCTTGCTTCCTTCCCTATTTATACATAGAGATATGTGTGCTTGCACATACACATAAACAGGCATGTAAGCACTAATTTGCAAGCCTATATGGCATGCATGCACATGCACGTTTGAATTCACATTTATACTACATGTGTGTATTTATGATGTGCGTTACTGGTGTACATTCTGTGTGTTTGCATGTGTGTGGACATTGTGCGCGTGTGTGTGTGCATGCATACACCTACACAATAAGAATTGCAAGCATGATTTTGTATGTGTATGGTTACACTTATGTGTTTACATTTGCATTGTACCCCGTGTTGTGTGTGCATGTGCCTCCGTGTGTGCCTCTATACACACACTCCACGTTTGTATGTATGCATGTCCTCGACACAACTAAAATAAGATTCTATTTGCAGAAATTTAATAGACGTCTTATTGGGTATGGGTCTATCGTGTGAAGGGAGGTGCATGTATGAGGCAGCCCTCCGAGGTGGCAGCGCCTGGAGACCCAAACTGACACCTTTCTACACCTGAATAAAAGTTAAATAAAAGGGAACGCAGGGGAGCTGGAGCCTTCCCACACAGGATAGCGGCCCTTGGATCTAGAGATAGGCCTTTGCAGTCCTTGAAGCTTAGGGAAAAATCAATGAGATAACTCTCCCTCCGCAAGGGGAAATAAAAACCAAAAAGCCACCTCCCACCCAAGGATGTGTGGACTGTGGGGAGAGGGATGATGGTGATCAAGAAAAACGGGTTTTTGACCCCATTTTAGACTGAGGATATCTGTGTCCTCATACCACCACCACCCCCAAGCCCGGGCCGCCACGCTGGCCGGCTGGATGGACCCCCGCCTCCCGCCCTCCCTTCCAGCGCACCCTCCTAAAGCTCTTGCTGTCGTCATTCTCCTACTCACCTCATTCTAATATCGTGCCTGTAAGATCAAATGCAAAGCCTTAGCCTAGCATCTCAACCCTTCCCAGTCTGGGCTCCAGCCTCCCTTTCCCGCATCATCACACAACGTCTTCCTCAAGGCACTCTCTCTTTCAGAGAAAGGGGCCCGCCGGCTATTTCTCACATTGATACCGCATTCCTGTTTCTATAGCTTGCAAAAGCTTCTCCCACGTCTCTGCTCTTTATCCTCACCTTCACTTCTAAGAATCCCTGCATTCCTTCAAAGTTTAGTTCAAATGATACCTCCTGCAGAAGACCTGCCTTTATCCCCTCACCCCAGTTGCTGGTGCTCTCACCCCCGCCCCCAACAACAACAAAAATTAGCTAACATCAATTAAGCCCTTGGAGGCACTGTTTTAAATTTATTATCTCATTTGATCCTCAAAACAACCCTGGAAGGTAAGTGCTAAGCCAAACAGAAATGAAGTGGCTTGCCCGGGGTCACATAACTAGTAAAGGAACTATGGCGTAACCTAGTTCATCTTGTATATACTTGCTTTGTACTTGAGACTTGTGTATATATGTCTGCCTGTCTATCTATCTATCATCTCTATCTAGCCATCATATCTATTTGTATGTATATATGTATGTATGTATGTATGTATATATATATGTTTGTTTATAGGTTGTTTCCCCTAATGGAATGCAAGCTTCTTGAGGGAAAGGACTATTTATTTTTTGTTTTCATATTCCCAGTACCTAGAACAGAGTTTGAAATCTAGTAGCTGCCTAATGAATGCTCATTATTGTTAAAAGCAATTGATTTTAAGGTCAAGCTTGGAGTCACCTGGGAAAACGGAGAGCAGAGTAGAAACAATACTTCTTCTGCCCTAGGGGAATACTCATTCCCAGGGTTATATGTTGAGGGGGTTGAGCAGGTAGTTCTTTTTTTAATGACTCAGAAAATAGTTTTCCTACATAACCAAATACACATTCATCTGCGGGTACAAGAAAGAATAAAATGCTTTGATAGCCTCCTGCTGTGCTCACAGATTTCTACAAACTCTCATTTGCCTTCAAGCAATAACAAGCAGGTGTCAGTCCATTTATGACCTGCTAATATGGAAGCATTTTCATACTTATCTATCTTCATGTTGTCTGTCTAGCCTCTCTGCAAACACTTGGTGATTATTCTCCAACTGTTTCCCTCCCCTTTTGGGGACATTAGGTATTAATTCAAGCTTGTCAAATCTTGTATGATATATTCCATTCAGGAGCTAATACCTCATCAACCTTACCTGGCACTGGAAAATTCAATTTCTCAGAATACCAGCTGTTATTCTGGAGACCCTGCCATAACAATTCAGAACCACTCATAGGGAATGTTCTTTCTCAAGTCATCATGCAGCAATAGAGGAAGGGAAAGATGGTCAGTTTAATGGGTACCATTGTTTTACTTCATTTAATGCTTTCATGGATCATAGATCTATATCTGGAAAGCTCATCAATGCTAGTCAGAAGGTGAAAATCTTCAAGTACAACTCACTTATATGAGGAAAATGAGGCAGAATAAGTAGGGCCAAATGCGCAGTAATTTCTAGAAGTTGAATTTGAACCCATGTCCTCTGACTTCAAAGCCAAAACCTCTTTTTACCATTCTACATTGCCTTTGAAACAGAAGTATACACTAGTTAAGGAAGAAAGGAAAGAAAGAAAGAAAGAAAGAAAGAAAGAAAGAAAGAAAGAAAGAAAGAAAGAAAGAAAGAAAGAGGGAGGGGGAGAGAGAGAGAGAGAGAGTTGTGTGGGACAAATGCCACTTAAATTTCGGAGATCTCTCAAGGTATGAAGAAAAAGTTTTATTCATTTCTCAAGGAAGGGACCCCATTCAATTGCAGAGATTGAGGCAAAAGCATAAGACCCAAGAATCACATTTATCCTAATGTGATTCCCTGCCCCCCCAAATGACCCACCCTCATTAAAGAAGAATGTGGTCTTCACAATCTAGACCTGTAAATTAATCTAAGGGAAAGAGCATATAATTCAAACCAAAAGCAGATTATCCCTTCAGCCCCAGGAATTGAATGTCCATCAGGAGGACTTCAACAGATAAGATGGAGTCAGTTGACTCTTCATCAATATCCCAGAAGTTGTTTGTCAGGGGAAGAGGGGCAGAAGTGACACAGTCCTAATCTATAATATTTTACTGAAGAAATCTCAGACTTTATTCCGAAAGAAAGAAAGAAAGAAAGAAAGAAAGAAAGAAAGAAAGAAAGAAAGAAAGAAAGAAAGAAAGAAAGAAAGAAAAGGAAGGAAGGAAGGAAGGAAGGAAGGAAGGAAGGAAACCAACCAAGGAAGGAATCCATCCATGAGAGAAAGAAAGAGTGCCCATGTGAGAAATGTAGGATGTCGGTCTTCACAGGGTGTGGAGGGGAGCCCTTAGGAAATCAATTACAAAGGGGGAATGGCCCAGCCAATCAAAAGACTGGGGATACCAAACCCCAAACCGGTTCTCAACTGGTCAAGAGTGACCTGGAGATCTTATCCTAATGCTACTGAGTTTGCACAATTAGGTAACTGAATATTAACCCACACGCCCCCTGTGATAATTGGGGTTCATTAGCATATCATGTGTCATATGATGTGGGGGGATCATATTAGGGGCATATAATGGAATGGGCGGACCTTTTAGATTGTAACTCAAACTCTGAGAGCCTATGAACATCCAAGAGGGAGGATAAAGAGTTTCTGAAGACCATAAATTACCTGATTTTGAAGACTAATTCATCCCTCACGCCTAGGTGAGGTACCCGTATCTTGTAAGATGTATCTTGCAAGGTTCGTGAATAAAATGTACAATTTTCTCTCACTCTAGCAGGATTTATTTTTCATTCATTTATAACAATTTGAGGAGATCATGCTAGGATCTTCAGAACCCCTCAAGGAATCCCCAGAAGAGACTGCAGGAAGGAGTGCTCATAGCTTGATTTAAAGACAGATCCTTGTTTCTTTTCCGGGGTTCCCTCAGGTGGACCTCTGAATGGACCTGAAACCCTGCCATTGAAAAGGAAAGTGATGGAAAATTGTGGAAACAACCCAGAAAGTTAGGGAAACTTCAGTTTTTATCTTTCAAGGCTGATTCTAGACAATTCCAGGAAAGGGAGACCTAGATGGGAGGCCAGGGGTGGAAAAGGTGCCTCAGGGAGGGGAGGAAGAGACACCCCCCCCCCATCCAATACCCAAGGAATGGCCTTTGGGTAGGAAATGAGCTAGCTGGGACAGTGAGGATGCTGTCCAGGGTAAAGAGAAAAATAAGTTCATCAGATACTGTTGTTCTGAATGGCCACAAATCCCCAAACAGTCTGTCTGGTGGCCAAGGTTTGGGTTTGTTGAATAGTGAACCATAAGATACTTTTAAATAAAGAGGAGGTAGAATGCTGGATAATTGGGGATGTTAAATTATTTCTAAGCAAGTTAGAAAAAGATAAATAAAAAGATAGGTGGGATCCTCTAGCTGCTCCTAGAGAGGAGGCTAACACTGGGGGCCCAAGAGGCAAGGGAAAGTCTGGAGAGAGGAGAAAAAGAAATACTTTCTAAATTAAGAAAGCCGATTGGATTCAATGCTGTGTGAGTGAGTTTGAATGTTTCTTCAGGAGCATGTGTTCTATGTTTTGTCTTGTGTAAGTGTCTCTTTTAGGCTCTGAGGACCCAGCTCAAGTTTTAAAAGAGGGTTAGCTGGGAGTTGGGCTCAGGAGTTTCAGAAGGTGGGGGAGAAGGAGGTAGTGTGCAGCAGCCCCCACGTGGAAATCAGCCCTTCCATCACTGAGTCACTAGTGGCTGTGCAAGGTGTGTAGAGTGAAGGGAAGGGGGGGGGGATTCGGAGAGAGAAAATGCTGTGGTTTGGGGAGAGTTTAGACGAGCTAAAGAGAAAGGAAAGATTGAGAAGTTCTAGGAGGGAATTTTTTTATCCTTATGAGTGTCTGGGAAAGATGCCATGATTTCTTCCTGGGTTGGGGGAAGGGGTGGTGGGTTGGACATGAGGTGGTCTTGATCCCATCCACCATCTTGTTAAGACTTGAACCCTAGACTGAGTCTACCTAAGTGCTCCACCCACCCATGGGGGGGGGGGTAGACAGGAGAGCTCAAGAGCTTAAGTTTTAAAGGGAAAGATCCCTCCACAGGTGGGATGTGTGATTGGAAAGAAAAGAATGTATACGATCCAGGCATTAAGAGATTCCTTTATTGAAAGGAAATCACGTTTAATGAATATCTGCTGGCCACATGGCCTGAGTAATGACTCGCATTGTTTTTAAAGTTTCTGAACTAGTTTTGGAAAGCACGCTGAGGGTTTTAAAAGTGGGATACTAGTGTTGAAACATTCTGACAATTTGTACAGAATAGGAGGAATTAAATAACCTAGATTGTTAAATTAGTTTGGGATTAAACTATTTTAACACTATTGTAACTTTTGCAAGGAGTTATGTGGTTTGGGATTTTAAACTCTATTGTAACACCTTTGGGTTAAAGAAAAGTTGTCTTGTGTTACTAAGAAGAGAAATACCTAGGTTATTAGGGATGTTTACTGATCTCTTTTTTTTTTTAGGTTTTTGCAAGGCAAACAGGATTAAGTGGCTTGCCCAAGGCCACACAGCTAGGTAATTATTAAGTGTCTGAGATGGGATTTGAACCCAGGTGCTCCTGACTTCAGGGCCAGTGCTTTATCCACTACACCACCTAGCTGCCCCTTTACTTATGTCTTTTGGGAAAAATCTCTAATTGGTTTTAATGTTAAGTTGAATAATGCTAACAATTGTACTTTTATTTTGGATAGAGAATTTGGAATGTGAGTGCTGGATTCTCTGTATAAGGTACTCTAAAGTTTTTATCAAACTAAAGTGTTGGGAAGTTAGTTGAGTTGTAATTACATTGGGGTTTTAAATGTGTCATATGTATGAGACTGGATTTTGAGAATTTGGGTAAAGAGACAAAAGTGTAAAGAACATGGGATATTAATTTTGCTCTTGTTCCAAGGGAAATGAGATGTTTAAATAAGAATCTTAATGTTTATTGTATATTAACAATGCATGTTTAATTTTAAAGAAGTCAAGAATGTGGACTTCTCTCTTGGTAACTGCAGGCAGCTGATGGGGGGGCTCTGAACAAATTGCATTTGTGGGACCTATTGTAAAGTAACTAATTGATGAATAAGATGTTTTTATCAGTTATGTGATATTCATTTGTAACTGCAAAGAGGTATTTGCAATATTTAGTTATCTATTGCGAATGGTTTTTAAATACTGTATTGTTAAAGCCTGGGATTAATGTGATTGCTTTGAAGGGCAATAAGGAAAATGTGAAAAAGTATGACTCTTTCTGAGACAGTAATTTGTGTGTTACACTGTTACTTCTATTGCTATTCAGTTATAATGAAATTAATAATGCATGTTGGAAATTTAAGGTTGCCTAAGATGTTTTAATGGTTTTCAAGAATTCTGAAAAGTAATTTGTATGTTGGGGGTGGCTAGGTGGCTCAGTGGATAAAGTACCAACCCCAGAATCAGGAGACGTGGGTTCAGGTCAGGTCTCAGATAATTAGTGATTGCTTAGCTGTGTGACCTTGGACAAGTCACTTAACCCAATTGACTTGGGAAAAATAACCATTTGTATGTTGTGTGTGGCTAATAGGTAAACAAATTTATGGGTAGACGTTTCTAGCTATGTATGTGAATTGGGAATATTTTGGATCTATATATGTATATGCCAAAGCAGTGGTTGTTTGCTTTGAAGTAAAAGTACTATATAATATAGAAAAGATAAACATGAGATAATTTGATATTTCTCTGTGCAATCTCCTGAAAAAAAGGAAGCATTTATTTATTGTAAGGTATAACAGGCTAGAAGGAGGTTTCTCTAGCCAAGGGGAATCTGATATGTCATCTTTATATAGAGATGGAGTAGATATGATTTCAGACAAAGGCCTGTAGGGCCAGTCATAGTTAGAATACTAGGTTTTAGGCAAATACCCAGGAAGGATAATCGAGCTTTAGATAGGGGTTCATTAATTAGGACTGCATTAAGATTATAACTGGAAATTACTGAATTGCATTCACTGGAAGTTCTAATTAGGTAAAACAACTATTTTAGAACACAGGACTTTTAATTTTCTCTTATGTCAGATACCAGGATGGTCAACAAAAAGAAATGCTACTGGATAAATGTCATGTTCTTGGAGCCAAGGAAGCCAATGGGCTAAGGATGTCAGGTGACAGGGATAGGCAGCTGAAGAGGCAGCTTCTCAGTATGGCTGAGGTTGGATCCCTTTGACTTGATGTCCCCCAAAATGAAATTTGGATAATATCTCACCTGGAAAAATAAATCTGGCCTAAGACAAATGTCTTAGTTTTTAGTTTTTGCAAGGTAATGGGGTTAACTGGCTTGCCTAAGGCCACACAGCTAGGTAATTATTAAGTGTCCGAGACCAGATTTGAACCCAGGTACTACTGACTCCAAGGCCGGTGCCTTATCCACTATGCCACCTAGCTGCCCCGGGCCTAAAACATTTGACTTACTCATGTGACCTCTGCCTGGACACTGACCTTCAATACTCATAAAGGAATTTTCCTTCAATGTCCTGGAAAGTTTGCAGTAAATTAGATCTAATAGCCAGAGATGAGTTAGGTGTCTGGCTCTGACAACTGCTATCATCTACATGCTAAGATAGGAATTAAGTTTCCTTAGTTTTTGTATTAGAGGGGATATTTAGGTAAGAAGAATGGGAAATTCTTAGGATAATTACAGTTTCAAGTTTTAGTTTGAGGAAACGAGTGTGTTAGGTAAGTATACCAGGAAAAAGAAAATATGGGAATATTTGGGAAAAAATTCATTTTGGTTAAGTATGTTTGAGTCATTATTATAATAAGAGTAAAGGTTAAAATTGTTTTATTTTAAGCCAGATGCTGGATACTGTTAGAACAAAGATGACTGTTGAATGTATGCATATGGAGCAAACTCCCAAGGAGAAAGATCACATTGACTCAAGCTTGTGACTTTGCTCATGTAGTAAAATACTAATGGAAGTTTGTGTTAAAAGTGAACTATGTGTGTCAATATGGCAATAAGGAAAAATGGAAATTGTAATAAGCTCCAGAATCTCATTGTTTAGTGATGGAAGCATGTGTTTTGATCTGAATAAGATGTTAAGCAGTTTCTCTACCAGAAGACAAGGTCTCAACTAGTCACCAGAGCTGGAGAGTTTTTGGGACAGATTCAGAAGATTCTGAAGGACATTGGATGCCACCAAGAGAGAAGAGAGGAGAGACACTGGACCAGTTCATCTCCACCACCTCTCACTATGTGTACATTGCTTATCCGTAACTTCCTTTAACTCTGTAAGAGTGACATCCCTACTTATGCCCTTCTCCTTATGGAAAGGAGGAAGGGAGGCAGGGTGAAAATGTTCTCCATTGATAGAGAAAGAGGGAGATTATTGGGTGGCATTATTATATCTAGACGTATGGCCTATCTAAGGAGTGAGTCCTTATCTCTGACGGTATTAGTAAATGTGGGAGGAGAGTCTAGCTGGCAGAAGTCAATTCTCAGTCTTTTGGTGTGGCTGTTGGACTTGCCATAGTTCACAGCAGGTTGAGAATTGGCCTTGGGCACCCCAGGGTCTGTCCTATATTCTCAGTCCCTGGTCAGAGGTACACAGTGTCACAGGATTCTGATCCAGAGGAGAGAGACACCAGTGGCAAGTGACTGAGTCAGTTCAGGGTGACTATTGTTTATAACTGACTGTCCAGGATATTTGCCTGGGGAGTAGCAAGTGTCCAGACATGTCCCAGAAGCAGGGTACATATATTCTGGACTGTACAACTTAAGAGATAGGTGACCTCAGACTCATGTGAGATTAATGATGGTACATGGATCCCTTGAAAAGATGCACAAACTGGGGCATTTGTTAAGGGAAACTGATTATGAGTCAGTATGGACTTGCAAGGAAAGTGCTGAAATGGCCATTTGCAAGAAGGATAATTTGAGGATCATCACTAGGTATATTAGCTATTCTTAGGGTTGATCCAATGGCACAAAATCAGGGATTTAGTTTGGATTTGGGGGCCAGGAAGACCTTTCTAAAGACATTGGTATAAAAACTTGCAGTGGGAGGAGGTACAGCAACTTTGGAAATGTACCTATTATCATGATGAGTATATGGCCTATTTAAGAGGGCCCCTTGGAAGTAAAGAGGAGGAACAGTATTATCCATTTCTTGGAAACTATTCCTGGAAGACCAACTAGCACTAGAGGGACATTACTGGATTTCTATGACTATTGCCTAGACCCAGTTGTCCAAAGAGTTGGTCAGGCAGTTATCTAGACTTAAGGGCCTACTACCTGTGCACAGGATGAGAGTTGGAGCTATGGAACCCCAGTTTATATCCTGAATAGACTAATAAGACTCCAAGTTGTAGTGGAAAAATTACCAATCACACAGCTAGGGCCTTGGACTTGCTGGCTGTCCAAACAAGAGAGGTGAGTATTCAACATAGAATGGTACTATACTACTTGTTGGCTGAGGAAGGAGGAGGCTGTGGTAAACTGAACTTGTCAAGCTGCCGCCTAAAGATAGATGACAATGGGTAGGTGATAAAGGGATATTAGAAAGCTGGCACATGTTCCAGTCCAAACCTGGACAAGCCCATTTAGTACCTCTTGAATGTATTGGCTTACTGGTTCGTGGTGGAAACAGTTACTGGGTATCTTACTATTGACCATAAGTGGGAGAATCCTATTAGCCATGTGCTTCTCCCATGTATGATCCAGTTAATAACTCAAATAGTACAAGATTTTATCAGCAAATTAGGGCTGGTGTATGACTATAATAATACGGAAGAGGTGAAGATACTGATAGGGAAAGTCAGTAGTCCTATCAAGGATGAGGACTGTGAATTAATTTGAGGAAGACACTGCTGGTGAAGTGTGAAGACCAAGTTGTTATTAAAAAGAAAAGGGGGGAGTTATGAGAAATGTAGGGTATTGGTTTTCACAGGGTGTGGAGGGGACCCCTTAGGGAATCCATTACAAAGGGGGAATGGCCCAGCCAATCACAAGACTGAAAGAGTTTTCCTAATCCTATTCCAGGGATACCAAACCCCAAACCGGTTCTCAACTGGTCAAGAATGACCTGGAGATCTTGACCTAATGCTACTGAGTTTGCACAATTAGGTAACTGAATATTAACCCACACACCCCCTGTGACAATCGGGGTTCATTAGCATATCATGCATCATATGATGTGGGGGGATCATATTAAGGGCATATCATGGAATGGATGCACCTTTTAGATTGTAACTCAAACTCTGAGAGCCTATGAACATCCAAGAGGGAGGAGAAAGAGTTTCTGAAGACCATAAATTACCTGACTTTGAAGACTAATTCATGCCTCACACCTAGGTGAGTACCTTGCAAGATGTATCTTGCAAGGTTTGTGAATAAAATGTAAAATTTTCTCTTACTCTAGCAGGTTTTTCTTTTCGTTCATTTATAACATCCCATAATGAACTTCTAAATTTTATCTGCATTATTAGCATTTTCTCCATTACTCTCTTAAGTTTAGTTGGGTGGTGTCAGACTCAATTAGAAAGGGAAGTACACAAAACCATACAAGAGGATCTCTGCAGTCACTCATTGGCTTAGTGAACCATATAATAATATCACCTGTGTTCTATTGTATTTTTGTTTTATTGGTAAGTAGTTCTCAATTACATTTTAATCTCATTCAAGCCAGCTGCAGGTAGGTAGCCTTGATTTTTGACATCCTGGTCTAGACCAATGGTGATCAAACTCAAATAGAAAGGATCCTTGTAGGTTGCATATTTTCTTAAACAAATCCACAAGTTAATATTATCTAAGTTGTATTATTGGGGCAGGGAGATAGTGTGCCAGATCTAGGGTCTGGAATACCTGAGTTTAAATTCAGCTTCAGACACTTAGTAGTTGTATGACTCTGAGCAAGTCATTTAACTCTGCCCCAGTTTCCTCATCTGTAAAATGAGCTAGAGAAGGAAATGGCAAACCATTCTTTGACCTGAGAACCCAAATAGGATCATGGAGAGTCAGGCATGATTGAAATGGCTAAACAACTAATGTTGTATTATATTATTTATTTATTTTGTTAAACATTTCCTTATTAGATTTTAATCTGATTTGCCGTTGGGAGTTTTGCAGGCCATATCTCTGGCTTAGACCATCAACAAAATGATAAATCAAGCCCTGATTTGTAGCATTTGCCAGTTTATGAAGTGTAAATACTCTTAATAAAAATTTAATGATGGTCAGTAGGGTTGAACAAGTTCCAGCACACCCCATATGTGAATATTCATCAACATTTATTGTTTCATTTGATCTTCTGATACAAATACTTCTCAGCAGCCTCCTTAGCTTTGAGCTTTCCCTAGCAGTATCATATCCCCTAGGGGCACTCCATAGTCATTGAATTAATTCAATATTTTAATTGAATAATTCAAATTCACCCAGGGAAAAGAAGGTGATTGACCCAAGGGGGACTCATATTTACTAGCATCATCAAAGGAATAAATAGAACAGGGAGAAAGGTTTCAGGAAAAACTGAAATAATGGAAGATGATGGTCAAAGGAATTGCTTAGAGTTCAAGATGTTGCCTCCATTCAAAACAAGTGAAAAAACATAGGCAACAGAAAATGACATGTATTCTTAGGCTTGATAGATAGTTTTACTAACCTTTTCCCCTATTCTCTTTCTTTTTTTAGTTTTTTTTTTTGCAAGACAAATGGGATTAAGTGGCTTGCCCAAGGCCACATGGCTAGGCAATTATTAAGTGTCTAAGACCGGATTTGAACTCAGTTACTCCTGACTTCAGGGCCAGTGCTCTATCCACTGTGCTACGTAACCACCCCTCTCTACTCTTTTTTTTTTTAAAGTTTATCCTTGATTACAAGGAATGACTTTAAGGGAAGAGAAGAGGAGAGATAAATTGGAAATGAAAGTGAGGTAAAATAAAAGATATTTTGAGAAAATCCAAACTGAAATGGAAATTGGATTACTTACCAATGAAAATGAAATTGGCTTAACAGGTCTACCTGCTTCCTGACAGGAAATAGCCAAAATCAATTACTCTGATTTAGATTATTTTGCAAGCCAAAAGTTAATTCCTTTATAGGCTTTGAAACTGAAGACAGCTTTAAAATCCAACCAATGTTCTTATACCGGAAGATAATCCAAAATTCTCCAAGTGTGCCACCCTCTCTTCTCCACCTTCCCTAAATTTCCTAGCAGATGTTATATTTGTAATCAAATGCTGTCAATTGTGGAGTAACCTGTAGCCGCAATATTTGTTTCAGTAAGGACTGAAATGGATGTGGAAGAAGATTTGGAACTGAAAGTTCAATGGGGAACTACTTGAGCTTGCTATACATTCAATGATTTGCTTTCTATGAACTAAAAATCTTATTTAATCTTCATATAGCTTTCAGCCTTTCTGAAATTCCAGTATTCACCAATAATCCAAATATTTATTTGGAAAGATAACTGAAGCACAGACAATCTGTTTTCTGTCTAGATCTATTAAATCAAACAAAAAACCAGATGAATTAATAAACAAGTGAATGAAGAAATAAATGAATAAGCAAAGAAATTAAATAAATGGTCAGCAAATAATTGAATGACAAAATGATAGATAAACAAACAGACAGATACACAGGCAGATGGATGAAGAACATAAAAATTTCTTTGGTGAGTTAATTAGATTTCTTAACATTTTATGGAGAAAATATTAAAATACCAAGATTTTAGAGTACTAATAGGCCTATGTTCACAGAATGAACGGAAAAGCACCCATGCCACCTTTACTGAGGAACTGATCTTTTGTTTTAGGGATTATTTTATTCAAGTCTACTGTTTCTTTTTCTTCCTGATTTCATCTGTCTAACAACCTGAAGAAGGCAAGCAGAGGAAGAAGGTAAAGAAGACAAAAGGCAAACTAGCTGCTGCTAGTAACTTTGGTTCCTTAACTAATCTTAGCAATGTGGCATGTGTTACCTACCATTGGATATTTGGAATGGAGAGAGGCACAATCAATCACCAACACACAGTCACACTCAGTTCTAGCCTTAATTATAGGTGTGTGTGTGGGGAAATATTAACAAGATTTGTACCTGGATTAAAGAGATAATTTTTCTGTCACTAATAGGACTGACCTGTCATGGACCCAGCTCTTGACCTTGTCCACCTATGGGAGGAGACACCTGGGGGTGTGAACCCACCCACAAGGGTGCTGGGAATGCCCCAGTAACAGGAGTGGCTCCGCCCATGAGGGAGGAACAGGGGAGGAGCTCGGGGAGGAGCTGAGGACTATAAAATAGATGGGGCTCGGGAAGACGGGAGCCATTTTTCGCTGCAATGTAAGCAATAAAGACCTGTTTGTTAGACTGATACCAGGTGCTCTGTCCAGTAATTGCCCTCCGTCCCCAAGGAGGGTCCATGACATCTGAAGACCTGGGAAAGGTATGTATCCAGGCAAAGGCTCAGGATAGGTCCCCGAGCAGTTGGCACCCAAACAGGCACAAAGAGAATTTCCACCTGGCCTCCCTTAATAGAGCGAAGAGCTGGACAGCCTCAGATTAATTTGAGATTAATCTGGGATGAAGTTACAGGGAAGGGGCTGGGTTTTCCCCTGATTAGACCCAAAGAAAAGGCAGTTATAGCTTGTCAGTTATATAAATTAGGCAAGCGGCATCAATTTAAGCCACATATTAAGCAGTGCTGCAAATTTGTAGATAAGGTGTGGGAGGTCTCCCCGTGGTTAGAACATTCAGGGATTACAAAGGAGAACTGGGAGACAGTTGGGCGACAGATGGCTTCTTTTGATGTGACAGGTCCTGGAATCCTAACTGACCAGGATTTCTCCTTTTATTCTCTCACAAATACAATGCTACAGGGGGCTTCTCGTCCCTGTGGTAGAGAAACAATTGGCACACAAGTGGGAGAATCATTAGGAGAATCTTCTGAGGAGGAGAATTGTAATAATCCTCCTCTGATTTATCCTTGGGCAGAACTTAGAAAAACTTATAAGAAACATAATAATTAATATGGAGTCAGGGAAGAAGAAGGAGGAAGTAGCCATTCGGAGGGCAGAGCAAGACCAGGGAAAGGTAGGGAGGAAGTCAGAATCAGGGTTGTGGCACAGCAGAAATTAAGACCCAGGGCTGTGGCGCAGCAGACATTGAGAAAGGAGGCAGTGCTTATGCCACACCCATGGCAGGGAGCGATGAAGAAGAAGTCTCCGCCTCTCTGTCCACCAGGACTCTGAAACACCAAGCCAGTTCCACTTTTGGCTCTTCCAGGGACCCTGCTCCAGAAAGTCTTATAGCATGCAGCCTTAAAGAGGCTGCTGAAGAAGAGGAGATTGTAGATTGGGAAGATCGGGCTATTATTCCAACTCTTTGTCCTGTTTCTGATGACAGCCAGGGTGACAACCGCCATCATGAGCCAGTCCCTTTCAAAGCATTGAAAGATTTCAAGGAAGCTGTTGCCAAGTACGGCCCCTCTTCACCATGTGTGAAACATTTATTAACCAACACCACTGCTGCATGGCCTTGGATCCCTTACGATTGACAAGAGGTCGCGGGTGCAGTGCTCACCCCAGGACAAGCAGTCACTTTTACTGCCCTTGTAAAGAGAGAGGCAGACCTGTACATAGAGGAGAGGGGTATCACCAACCTCTATGAGGCTTTTGAGATGATTATAGGGACAGGAAGATGGAAAAGACCTAGAGACCAAATACATTTACAACCTATGGTATTTGCAGCTATTCAACTTTGCCATGTCAGAGACTTTGAGAAGCTAGAAGCCCAAGGGGCAGAAAGGGAGAAACTTATTGGTCTTAAACAACGAACCAATGAAATCCCTACAGATTTTATCAGCAGGGTACAAGAGACAGTCATACGTATTTTAGGACACGCAACTGATTCCAAACTGCTTATTCCGCAGTTGGTGAAAGAGGGTCTTCGCCCCAAATACCAACAGCTCTTGGCTGGTTTGGGCACCAATCCCTCAATAAATGATATAATCAAGCACCTCCTAGAGGCCCCCCTCTAAAAGTAGAGAACACCAAGCCATGGCAATGGCAATAGCTCAGGGGATTAGTGAAGGCCTTAAACAACCATGGGCACAACATCCTATACAGGAGTTGTGGAATGAACTTCGTGGGAATCTTCCTCTGCTACCATTGCAAAAGCATGAGGTGGCTGATCTTGCTTTCAATATCATAAACTTTGCTTTCTCAATTTATGAAGAATTCCAAATTCAGGATCTTTACCAGCAACAAGGATATTTAGCATCTGTATTGCGACCACCCAAAATCATATAAACTGGGCACTTCAAAAGGAAATAGATGCTTTGGCCCCTGTAGTAGTTTACACTGGGGATGAGCTTGCTTACCATGAGTTAATAACCCAAATTCCTTGTCATTATAGATATAAAACATTATGTGTCACTCCATTACAGGTAAATCTTACCAACTCCTCCTTTGTTGGTTCATGGCTTCTGATATGGGCTGCATTACAAGGTGCACTATTATCTCATAATGCTTCATCAGACATTCATGTTAGCTTTACTGCTTTAAGAACTGAGAAATATTTCTACCAATTTTTTGAATCATCAGACTGCTGCCTTTTAATATTGCTAATTATCTCAAGCATTTACAATTCTTACAATGGTTATTCAGCTGGATAGGTCCTGTTGCCATATTATTTTTTTTTTGTATTTTTGGCCCCTGCTTGCTAAGGTTTTTGATATCCCTCATGAAGGCCACCTTGATCAACATCAAGGTGGATACCATGTCTTTTGTACATCGTACCCCTTGTTCAGTACCAATATAAATATCTACTGCTCTGCGTTTCATCGCTCTGGTGAATGTGACTGCAGGCAACGCTTTCTCTGGGGATTGAGGCCCTTCTGCAAGAACTGTCCCAACATCACTGCAAAATATGAAGAAGAACGTGCCTCACCAGTGCTTGTGCTTATGACTACAGCTTCTGTACTAGAATAGTTAAAATTGTATTTTATAGGAGTTACTTAAGAATGCATTCAATTTTTGATATTAATTGTCTATTTAAAAATCTTAATGAATTTATACAAGAGGTTCCTCAAGACATTCTAATTGATTCTAAAAGTTATTTTCTCTTGGACCGGTCTTAATTGGTTCATTTCAAAAACCATAATATTATGTGTAAATGTGTAATTAAACCTCTGTGTAATTAAACTTCAATAGGACATTTTCACATCTCTCTACTGGCCTGGAGGGATAAGAAAATGTTCCTATATTCTGGGATTTGATGCTGGCCAGGGCATCCAATCTCAGCTTGGTAAATTTTACACAAGAAGGTTGTTTCTGTGTGTTTGTACCTGTGTCTGTGTGTGTGTTTAATTCAGATCTGAAATAATTTCATTGCTTGTAGGTTATTAAGGACTATGACTATTTCTACCTCGCCTCCTTTGCTACATATGTTGTGTTTCTAAAGCGTGCTATTGGAGGCAAAGGCTGACCTTCGTGTTCTTCTCCAGAATCCCAAAGAATGACCAAAGATGAACACTAGTCCTGTCTAAACAAAAAGGGGGAATTGTCATGGACCTGGCTCTGGACCTTGGCCACCTATGGGCTAGGAGATGCCTGGGGGTGTGAACCCCGCCCACATGGGTGCTGGGAACGCCCCAGTAACAGGAGTGGCTCCGCCCATGAGGGAGGAACAAGGGGAGGAGCTCGGGGGAGGAACAGAAGACTAGTATAAGGGATTGGGGACTGGGGAAGAGGAGAGCCATTTTTCGCTGCTATGCAAGCAATAAAGACCTTGTTTGTTAGACTGCTACCAGGTGCTCTGTCCAGTTATTGCCCTCCATCCCCAAGGAGGGTCCCTGACATCTGAAGACCACCAGGTCTGTGATGTCTGAAGAGCTGGGAAATGTATGCATCCAGGTGAAGGCTCGGGATAGGCTCCCTGAGCACTGACCCTTTTATAATTTAATCTTACTTTTTTCTTAAGAAGAGACTCCCCCAATGACTCTCAGATTGGAATTTGGCATCCAAAGGTTATGACCTTTTCTCTGATGCTTAGAAAATGCTGAAAAGATAGCTTAATAGACACTAATAAGAAAGAAAATAATTACATGTGACCCAATTAGACCAGAAGATGGTATTACAGGACTAAGGGTTGTTCTCTTCTTTAAAGGAAAAAAGAATCAAACAGTCACATTTTCTCTCATCTCATTCTTTTTCGCTTTCCTTGGAGGTCTATGCGGTCTTGTGTCCAGCTAGGACACCAGAGAAATTCATATAACCTCTTTGTAGGGATACTTTATGTATCTTTAGGATTACTATGAAGCATTATATTCTCATTTGGCAGTTTTTAAATGGATTTATAAACTATAAATTTTACCCCCTGAAGTTCATATTCTTACAAATTCATATGCTTGCAAATTCTTATGAATATTATCTGTTTATTCATTAGGGTCATCAACTTGGCATCCTTTGGTACCAGTAGTTGCTACCCAGGAAGGAGAGGAAGGGGAAAGTAGAGGTAATATTATATCCTCAAAAAACCTTTCCAAGCAAATATCGTATTTTTAAGATTATATATTTTATTTAAAAAAATTTTCCCCAGCTACAGGCAAAAACAAGTTTCAACATTTACTTCCAAAACCTTAAGTTCCAAATTCTCTCCCTTCCTCCTACCCTACTCCCCACACTGAGAAGAAAGCCAAGTTACTTGGTGTAGGTTAAAAATGTATAGCCTTGAAAAACATTACAATAGTTATGTTGAAAAAGTAAGCATACCCCCCCAATTCACAAAGAGAAACCTCAAGAAAAATACAGTATGTATTCAGTCTCTATTCAGACACCATCAGTTCACCATCATAAGTCTATCAGAGAAATTCAATATTTTTTCCCACAGTTGCTATTGCTAGTTAAGTATTTCTCCATCTCCTATCCTTCCCACCCCCATTTATTCTATTCTCTCTCTCTCTCTTTCTCTCTCTCTCTCTTTCTCCCCCTCCCTCCCTCCCTCTCCTTTCACTCTGTCCTCTTCTCAAAATGTGTTGCATCTACTGTCCCCCACAATCTTCCCTCTCTTCTTTCCCTTACACTGCCTCCCTTCCCCCATCCCCTTTCTTCCATCCCTTTCCTCTTCTATTTTCCTCTAGGATAAGAAAAATTTCTATATTCAATTGAGTCAAATAAAATCTCCTTTATAATGGGTCTGGTAGGGGGAGATGAAAAAAAGCTCACAAGCCACAAGAATAATCAGTTGAAGAGCATACTCCCCAGAACTAGTGGATGGTCTTGATGACGCACTTAACTCATCTTAACCCATCTCTAAAAGTGAGGAGATTAGGTTTTTGTCCTCCTATGACTCTCCACTTCTTCCCTGTTCTGGGATAGAAGGGAAGAACAAACATGTGTAAAGACTTTCCAATGTAGTGTAGAGTGAGGAGAATTATATCAATTATAACAGAACTAGTCAACCTCTCTCAACTATGTCAACCCAGATTACATTCTCATTTTCAGAGGTCCTATAACTAGTTGGTATGTAACAATCTCCCTAATTTGTTACATTTGTCTTATATCCATTACCCATTGCTCCAGTGTTATATGTGTCTCCCTATTTAGGTTAAAGTCACTAAAGTCCATAAATCAGGGACTATACCATGTCATAGAACACTAAAGACATCCTGCTTCCCCAACCCAAGTCCTATTGTTATTGCCCAATTCCCACTCATTTAGATCTTGACCCATTCACATCTCTGCTTAAAGTACCCAAAACCCCATTCCATTCTGACCCTTGGTTTACATTTATATTAGTTGGGGATCTTTAAGCTTACCACTGCTCCCTCATGAAGCTTCAACGCCTTACTATCTATCCCAACTATTATTTCTCCCAGAACCTGGTCTTTTCATCTGCCATAAAGGAGAGTTAAACAAAACCTCACCAGGATATATGTTCCTACAGGGCAGCTAGATGGCACGAGTCGATAGAGCACCAACCCCGGAGTCAGGAGGGACTTGAGTTCAAATGTGGCCTCAGACACTTAATAGTTACCTAGCTGTGTGACCTTGGGCAAGTCACTTAAACCCATTGCCTTGCCAAAAAAAAGGATATAAGGTCCATCCAAATAAGAAATTGAGATAATTGTAGGAAGTAAATTAGATAATTTTGATTACATGAAATTTAAAAAAATTACATTAACAAAACTAATGCAGCCAAAATTAGAAGGAAAACAGGAAACTGAGGAAAAAAACAGCAAGTTCCTCTTGACATAGGTCTCATTACTGGTATTTGAAGAACTGAGTCCAAATTTGTAAAAATAAGAGCCTTTCCCAAATTGATAAATCATCAAAAAGTGTGAATAGGCAATTCTCAGAAGCATAAATCTTGGCAGTCAATAGTCAAATGAAAAATATTCTAAATCAACACTGAATAGAGAAATTCAAATTAAGACAATTATGAAATACCAGCTCACACCTATCAGATTGTTTAATATGATAGCTAAGGAAAGCAATAAATGCTAGAAGAAATATGGGAAATTGTCATACTAATGCATTATTGGTAGAGTTGTAAAACTAAGTCCAACCATTCTGGAGAAACAGTTTGGAATTTCATCACAGAGTTATAAAACGATGTATATCTTCTGACCAAACAATGCCACTACTAGTCTGTATCCCAAAGAGATAAAAGAAAAAGAACCTATTTGTAAACAAAAATATTTATAGTAGCTCTCTTTGTGGTGGCAAAGAATTCAAAATCAAGGGGATAGTCATCAAATTGGGAGTGGCAGAACAAGTTGTGGTATATGCTTTTGATGGAAAACTATTGTACTATAAGAAAAGGTGACCAGGATGCTTTTGGGGGAGAGAGAGAGAGAGAGAGAGAGAGAGAGAGAGAGAGAGAGAGAGAGAGAGAGAGAGAGAGAGAGAGAGTTAGAAATAAAAATACAGGTCAAAAGAAACACAATCCCTTCCTTTCAAAGAGTAGTTGGGGGGGGGGGGAGCACCCACACCAATATGAACTGAAAGGGAGGGAGGTAGAGACAGTACCATTCAGAGTCAAAACCTAGAAGAAGTCCAAGGAGTTGTGAACTGAACCAAATTTAAAGTTAGCATGTCCCTGGCATGGATGAGTTCTTCCTCAAACGGAGATTCAAGTTTCAACTCATCAATCAAATGAAGAGCTTTCAAAGATGAAACAATTACAAGCAGGCTTCATTCCCATTTTATAACTAACAATAATAACAGCTAACAATGTATATAGAACTTAAAGGTTTTAAAAAAGCGATTTATGCTTGATCATTTGATTCTCACCAAAGTTTTGGAGAAGTATGTGTGATATTATATTATCACCATTTTATAGGTGAGAAAAGTGAGACTAAGAGGTTCAATTGCACAGCTAATAAATAACCAAGGCAGGATTTGAATTCAGGTCTTTCTAAGTTCCAGTTAGTTACTTTATCCACTGCACTATTATGGTTGGATTAATAATGAATATTTCATAATGATGAGATTTGAAAGGGTAAAATTGATAAAGTTGTTTCTTTCCCCTCAAATAAAATTTAAGTCTATTGCTCCCTATTTGGGGGTTGGGGTTGTGGAGGATAACCCTATTTACAATTTCTCAGTCACTCTTTCGATGGCTAATAATTTCATTGCAGAGAAGTTCATTATTCAAAATTCCTCTCTCCTCTCTCTCTCTCTCTCTCTCTCTCTCTCTCTCTCTCTCTCTCTCTCTCTTTGGGGGACATCTGCACAGCATGATTAGCCTGAACAACTCAATATGTGCCAAAAAGCAATTTATTTGGCCAATTTTTTCCCATACTGTCCCCAAGTACCATTAGGAGGTCATGTCAGAATAAAGTCCCACCTCCAAAACCAGCTGCCCTGGTTAATAATGGATTTGAACACATCCAGGGATCCACCAACCAACAAAACAGCATCTTGATCCCATAAATAGGATCAGTTTTCTCTCCCTGCCCCCCCACCAACTGGTAGAGGGCTAACAGAACACAGCTGTCCTATTTTTCCAGACACCACTGAACTAAAGGTACAGAGCTGATTATTCATTAATCCTCAGATAAACCACTGTCATTACCCAGGTAA